>NW_026739834.1:67569-74823 GCF_022355385.1 Mustela nigripes | reverse complement strand
CTGTTCTTATTAACTGCCCACTCCTGCCATCCCACCTGGCACTCTTTGACTCACTGAGTGGTGGGAAATGGTACAGAGTAGTGGAGAAGAGGACCTAAGGTTAAATTTGAAGACCCCTAAAAACTGGGAGACCCACTACCACCACCACAGAGTCAATGTTCAGTGGTGGCCCTTGTGGACATTGTAGAGGCACATCCACAACTAAGGCAATCCAAAGAATGAAAGGACAGCAAGAAGATACAGGGTACTCATCACAGGGTGCATACCCATGTTTATGAGATAATTTGGAGAGTGCATCTGCTTCCATTTGAGGAGATAAGACACATTTATTTGAAATTCAGTCTAATTTTATGTATAATGTATACTAATAATACATATTTATGTATAAGTATACATACTTACATTAAGTTACAGAGTATAAACCAGAGGAGCTTCAAGATGGGTATGAGATTTTACCCTGCTTTCCCATTAAATTAGCCTGCCACAGTTCTATGGATGTGGGCAGAAGACTCTAGTGGCTCAGACAAAGGACTTAATTACTCATGGCACATAAAGAAGCATGTTCCCCTGTACCACTCCCCCAAGTTCATGGGGCACAGTGGAGCAGTCCAATGGGTGGTGAACACAGTGGGTCTCTGTCACTATGCTTAGTTAGGAAACCCTCACTCCTATAAGACACTCCTGGCAAATCCACCCAAACTTTGCCTGGATGGAGATATTATCTTTATTATTTTGGTCAGGCAAAATGTGCTTTGTGTCCAGAGGGGGTCACTTTTCTACATTTCAAAGTTGTTTACTACACAAACGTCCTTGAAAACTCGTCCAGAACAAAGGCTATCATTGCCTCTGCTAATGAGATACACAAAAAAGCAAAAGTACCATGGAAAATTGTCTCCAAAAAGTTATAAAAATTTATAAATGAGAAGTTGCAAAGTGAGGAATACTGCATTCTATCCAACTAAAAAGATAAGGGGTATTTCCAGTTGATTAAGGACACAAACTGATCCCCCCCCCCCCCCAGAATTTCCCTTATCTGATTCTACTTAACAATACGCCAGTGATCTGCATAGAGAGATTTCTTGAACATATGCCTGGGAGGAAAGACCATCCAAAGGATGTTGGGTGCAAGGGGACAATCAATCTGGCAGGTGTAATTTTCTTGAAAGTGATCTAAGAGGCAGCTGATTCAGTGCAGGGGATGGAGAGCTGGCTAGAAAACTTAGTGGGGCAGAGACCATGAAAGGGTCTCCTTCAGAGTTGCTTACCGAGGAAGAGAGGGATTGGATATGAGTGTTTTTGCAGGGGTGGGAATTTTGTTCCTTCTGCTTTGTGGGAAGTCTGTATCAGTGATGACAATGATCATGAACCTGGTTCTTAGTGATCTGAACCCATAGAGAGTTGTGAAATCCTAAGGAGAAAACAATCTGAAAGTCTTGCTTCTTTTGGCTTTGGGAAGCATTCTGTGACTCAGAGAACTCTTCCTTCTCCATAAGGAGGAAGGAGACCAACAGAGCAGCACGTTCCCTTCAAGTTCACAAGATTGTGTTCTTCTTTAGTCTGTGTACCCAGCATGGTGCCAAGATGTGCAAGATGCCACAGGATAAAAATGGTGCACATCTCTGGGGAATCAACTTTCCATTCATTCATCCATTCGTTCATTCAATAGTAAATTTGTTCATTTGTTGAATCATCAATTTACTCAATTTGCCATATACTAAGTATTTTCAACCCATAGGTAATTTAAATTATAGTTTTATAGTAAATTAACATAAGGGTTTTGAAGTCAACTGAAAATTTCATGTTAAATTTTTAAAATATGACTACAGACATTAAAAACATTTCCCACTAGTTCTTTCCTTGATTCATTTACTCGACAAACTGTTACCAAGAAACAACCGTGCACCATGCATGGTTCTAGGTGTACAAATAAATGAATATGATAATTTTAGGAAAAGATAAGTGTTATAAAGGAACTAAAACTGAACAAAGTATACATAGTGACTAGAGAGATGGATGGCTAAATTAGATGGATGGTCAGGAAGAAGATGACATTTGAGCTGAGATCTGGATGACAACAAGAAGCAACAAGATGTGAGATGACCTATGGGTGATGTTCCAGGCAGAGAACACAGCAAATGCAAAGGTCCTGAGGTTTAAAGAGCTCAAAAGGTAGGATGGAGGCCAATGTGTCTGGAGAGTGGTGAGCAAGGAAGTAAAAGGCAAGGAACGGCAGCAGAGAGAGAAAGAGACCAGCTTCTACAGGCTTTTTGAAAAGCCATGGTGAAGAGTGCCCAGAATTAGAAGAAGCCCTGGGAGAGCGTTCAACAGTAGGGCAATCTGATCTGATTTATGCTTTAAATAGCAACCTTGGGCAAAAGTGAAGGTGGGAAACGTATTGGAAGACTACTCTTCATTTATTTGCGCTTCTCCCCTGAGTGAGCAGCCCGGGCTTATGTAAATATGGGGCACAAGTGGGAGAACACCCCCAGATGCATCTGGAATACATGGGGCAAAGACATCCTGAAGTAGATGAAAATATATGATTGAATCTTCAATGTGCACCATCAACGTGCAGACCATCAAGTAGACATCAACATGTCTGCAGCAGCATGAAGCCAAGAACTGGCTTTATAAAAAGAAAAAAAGACAAGACTTACCCATCCTCCTGCAAAGTCCTCCTCTCCCTGTCATCCCCAAATTCAGAACATCTGATAGGAAGCAACATTCTCACTACACATGTACTTGTCCACTGGAATCCACCTGCTGAGCAACATGGCAATTTGGAAGTAAGGGTTTGCAAAGAGAAGAAGGAGAAACTTGCCAGCCACATCACTGCCAAATAACATTTATTAAAACCTACTGAGTGCACAGTATATAAGGAGATATAAGAACTTGGCCCTGTGCTTCTGGAACTCATGTCTGGATGGAGAGACAGGACAGAGGCATCTGCAATACATGTCACAGCCTTCAATCATCCGAGCAATGGAAACTGAGTTTAGCCCTCTTTATGGGGTAACTGGGCAGGTGCAGTGCAGCTGAGGGTCAGGTTCAGGGTCAGGAACTGAGCCAAGTCCTTGGCTAGAGGAGCTGCCAGAGCCTGGCTGTCCCAAGAACACTGATCTCCACAAAAGCATTAGAGAAGACCCAGAGAAACCTCCCAAGAGGGATGGCCCTGATGAGGAAGGTTCCATCACCTCCTCCATGGCTGCTCAAGCCACGGCTCATAAGCCTACCAGGCCAGCCAAGCCAGGTCAATACACAGGCCCAGACTCCATCTGTGTCAACCACAGAACAATCCCATGCATTGTTCTCTCCCTAATTTGTTTCTCATTGTTCTCTCCCTAATGAGTCCCTTCACGCTTGTTAAAGGGCCTAAATTAGTATTTTACTTTTTCAGGGAAATTGCACACAATTTAGTGAGTACTCCATAGCATGCTCAGCATCCCTTACAATCTTCCTGGGCAGGAGACTGAATCACGCCAAGTTTCTGGGTCTGAAACACAGCCATCTCTCAGCTGAGTCTGCAGCAAAGGATAGAGCAGCCACCTGGCCCTCTCGAGCTCTCAACTGCTTGGTCACTGAATTAGTCATGATCCGTGGTTGCAAACAATAAAAACGCACCCTGGTTAGTTTCTACACAACAGGAATGGATTGAAAGCATATCAAATAACTACAAAATCAAAAGGAAATCTCAGAAAGAGGCTAGAACCAAGGGGCCAGGGGGCAGGTGGCTACAAGTACACTGGAACTCATGCAGTGGGACAAATCTGGCAGGCATGCCATACCTCCTGCTGCTGGATCAGAACCAACCACCAACACTGGCATGAGGTCAGTGGGCTTTCCTACACGTCTGCCTTACTCACTCCAGATGTTAAGTCCCAGTGGGAACATCTGGTTGACCAAGAGAGGGGTCATGTGTTTGTGCAGAGAGAATATCCCAAGCTCTGACTCCTGTGCCGCAAACATAAGATGGGCTTTGACACACCAGGCTTCAGTCAAATTAACAAATGTCCACTAAAGCCACTGAATGCTGTGTGATATTAGGCAAAACATTTGAGCTGCTCCATGCTTCAATTTGGTCCTTGGTGAGGATAATTTGAATTGAAATAACAAGTTTTGAAAATATAAACCAGTAAGAAGCAATCTGAGTGTAATATTAGAAGAAATTAGGGTGGGCCTAAGTGACTTGAAATAGCACAGGCAAAAAGGCCTATTGGTGCTTTTGGCTAGAGGGATTTCCCATCAATCCAAGATGGACAACAGCCTCCTCCACAACCAGGCCATAGAAACTGAGCCCCAAGAGGTCCAGACACAAAGTGGAGTATTCAACCATGTATCTTTAAATCACTGTAATCAAAAGCTCAAGGAATTATATGCCTGGGTGGCTCAGTGGGTTAAAGCCTCTGCCTTCAGCTCAAGTCATGATCTCAAGGTCCTGGGATTGAGTCCCACATCGGGCTCTCTGCTCAGCAGGGAGCCTGCTTCCTCCTCTCTGCCTGCCTCTCTGCCTATGTGTGATCTCTGTCTGTCAAATAAATAAATAAATAAATCTTTAAAAGAAATAAATACTAAGATGGTGAATTTTAGCAGTAAACTGCCATGTATATTAAAAAAAAGGATGGCTACTATACTATAATTAAAAATTCAATGGCTAGGTTTAGAGAGAATTAGTGAGGAATATCAGAATAACTTATCCAGGCCAAAGCATGGAGAAAAAAGAGATAGGAACACAGAAAAGGGCATAAGAAATATATATTAGTCAAGTAAAACAAGATTTAAAATATGTATAATGGATTAACAAGGCAAGAAACAACAAATATTGGAGAGGATGTGGAGAAAGGGTAGCCTTTTACACTGTTGGCAGGAATGCAAGCTGATGCAGCCACTTTGGAAAAGAGTGTGGAGATTCCTCAAAAAATTAAAAATAGAGCTACCCTATGACCCAGAAATTGCACTACTGGGTATTTACCCTGAAGATACAGATGTAGTGAAAGGAAGGGTCATATGTACTCCAATGTTCACAGCCAAACTGTGGAAAAAGCCAAGATGTTCTTAAACAGACTAATGGATAAAGAAGATGTGGTCCATTTTCACAATGGAATATTACTCAGCCATTAGAAAGGATGAATACCCAATTTTTGCATCAACATGGATGGGACTGGAGGAGATTATGCTGAGTGAAGTGAGTCAACCAGAGAAAGTCAATTATCATATGGTTTCACTTACTTGTGGAACCTAAGGAATAGCATGGAGGACATTCTGACAAGGAAAGGAAAAGTGAAGGGGGGAATTGGAGGGGAAGACAAGCCACGAGAGACTGCGGACTCCGAGAAACAAACTGAGGGTTTTACCAGAGCAGTGGGGGGAGGAGGTGTTGGGTGAGCCAGGTGATGGGTATTAAGGAGGGCAGGTACTGCATGGAGCACCGGGTGTTATATGTAAACAATGAATAATGGAACACTGCATCAAAAACTAATGATGTATTGTATGGTGATTAACATAAGACAATAAAAAAAATTTTTTAATAAAATAAAATATGTGTGATGGAATCCTAGATGGAGAAAGGAGAAATAATGAAGAAGCAATATTTAAAGAGATACTTAAAACTGATTGGAGACATAGAGCTACAGACTCAAGAAGAGGAACCCCAAACATATATGATAATATAGTAAAAGTGCTATAATAATCAAAGACAAAGAGAAAAAGTTCTGAGAAACTGGGGGTGGGGGTGGGGGAAATGTCACCCTCACAACAACAAAAATAAGGCTGACCACTAACTTCCATCAAAAACACTAGAACCCCAAAGACAAAGAATCATATCTTGAAAACATTGAAAGAAAACAGCTGAAACCTAGCATCCTTCAATGGACATCAAAAATATTCTTCAAAATTTAAGGTAAACTCATAATATTTCCAGACACCAAAACCTGAGAAAATGTGTTTCCAGCACACACCAACCAAATAATATTCTTTAGACAGAAATAAAATGATCACAGGTGGAAGCATGAAAATATAAGAAGGAATGAAGCGCCCTGGAAAGTATACATATAATAATAGATAAATCTAAGGTCATGTTGTCTACACCCTCGCCATCCCCATGCTTTCTAAATATGCCTGGAAAGAAGGAAAAAGGAAAAGAGCATACCAGCATCTCCCAGACAGGGTGGCTGTAGGAATTAGAGGCAATGAATAAAACATGTCTCTCCCACTACCTAAAATGGGGTCATTAATTATTGGTTATTAATAACTGTTTCTCAATCCATTTTCCAATCCTTTCCCTGGTGGGCCGAGTACAGCAAGAAAAGGAGACTTCACACTTAGAGGTTTTTAGAATGTTCACAAATAGATTGAGATGGCAGGCTGTAGATGTATCCTGGTGTGTGTTCGCTTTTCGATGAAAAATATCCTGAAACCTTGGTCTCCTGCCTGCAGGGGTGTGGGCAACATTTACAGGTGGCTTTGGGGCACCCTCTCGTGGTGGCCTGTGGTAACTGTTCCCCACTCAGCTGCTGAGTCTTGAGTTGAAAATGAATTTAAGATGTTCAAAGATATCATCTTCCAGATTTGGTGGTGAAGCTCTGGGGTTTGTTGGGCCTCTTTCTCAAGAAACATGGGTGGCCTGCCAGCCTCTTTCTGACCACATCTTGTAAAACAATTCAGAGCAGCACAACATTGAGGAGGAATGCCACAGCATTGCTGATCTGGGGACCTTACAGGGGTTTCTAATGAAATTACTTTCTTTCTTTCTTTCTTTCTTTCTTTTTCTTTTTTTTTTTTTTTTTGCAAATACAGAGGTGATGAAAGCTGCTGGCCACTTTCTAGAACCTTTGTCATTGACTCAGGGCAATGTCTTCATCCTCATGATAGCCAGCCATCATACCCAAGACACTGGAGGGTATAGGACGCCGTCATAGGCTGTTAGGAGCTGTCAGGCAATGAGGTGACATCAGGGGGTGGGTTATGTTCCTAAGAATAATAACAAGAGCAGTCATGAGTGGGCCTTTAATATGGTACTAACTCCGTATTCAGCACTTGACCTGAATTTTCTCCCTTACTCCTCACAACAGCTATATCCCAAAGGTACCATTATTAAGCCCACTTAACAGATGAACATGCTGATGCAGGAAGAAGTTCAGTCACTTGCACAAGGCCGCATGATTTTAGGTGGCACAGTGGCCCCTGTGTCTGGGTCACCCTGGGCAAGTACATACTTGTAATCACTGTGTTTCTTTTAACCGATATTTCTTCTCCTCA
>NW_026739834.1:53847-67559 GCF_022355385.1 Mustela nigripes | reverse complement strand
GCCTCATATTTCCTATTTAAAGAATCCCTAAAGAAAGAAAATGTCCATCTTTCAAGTTTCCATGTCAGCAGATCATAAAGTCATGGCCAGGGGTGGTGGTTGGGAACCAGCCTGTGAGGTCAGGATGTCTAGGGTTGGATACTGGTTGTGTGGCTTGGGGAAGAAATATCGGTTAAAAGAAACACAGTGATTACAAGTATGTACTTGCCCAGGGTGACCCAGACACAGGGGCCACTGTGCCACCTAAAATCATGCGGCCTTGTGCAAGTGACTGAACTTCTTCCTGCCTCATATTTCCTATTTAAAGAATCCCTAAAGAAAGAAAATGTCCATCTTTCAAGTTTCCATGTCAGCAGATCATAAAGTCATGGCCAGGGGTGGTGGTTGGGAACCAGCCTGTGAGGTCAGGATGTCTAGGGTTGGATACTGGTTGTGTGGCTTGGGGAAGTTGGAAACCTGCACTTGTGTATGTACAAAAAGGAATTGAACACAGCTCCCTTAAAGGACTGA
This sequence comes from Mustela nigripes, assembly GCF_022355385.1. Taxonomy (NCBI): domain Eukaryota; kingdom Metazoa; phylum Chordata; class Mammalia; order Carnivora; family Mustelidae; genus Mustela; species Mustela nigripes. The sequence goes on along the minus strand of NW_026739834.1, from coordinate 67,049 downwards.
TGTGAGTATTGCATGAATTACTACATCAGGTTCACAGTCAAAGGTCAATAAACAATGTTCATTTTCTTGTCCTTGAAGCCAATGCCGAAAACAAAACAAAACAAAACAAAAGGCAAGTCTGAGTTAAGAGTCAAACAATGAAATGCGTACATGTGGATAGCTTCCTTCTTAAAGACAGATTCCATCTAGTTCAGAGAGGAGCTGAAATCTCGGTGGTCCAGTCTTAGCGGGCACAACAAGAAGCTTGAGCCCTGGACCCGGGGGCAGCGGCAAGCCGCAAAGGTCCTGACTTAAATGAGCTAATGCAAGCATAAATCAGACTTTAACACATGGCGGTCCTCAATAAAAGGGGCCACTATTATGATACTGGGTCCGAAGTGTGTTCTAGCCAGGACGGTGACCATTGGGAGATAAATATGTCATATATTTGTCCACATCAGGGCCTTGGAGCAGTAGCAGCTCTCAGGATTGACACATATAGTTGTGCAGTCTGTGCACTGCACAATGGTACCAGTCTAGGGGGAATGTGGGGGCTAACAATGGACACGTGCCTGATTCCACACCAGGCTCCTTGGCAGGAGTCTGCATCCAACCTGGAGGAAGGGGCTTTAATAAGTGGGAAAATACTTTGCTTAAATGATCAGTGAGGAGGAAGGAAAGCTGCCATTGGTTGCGGGGTGGGGGGGGTGTTGGTCGTGCACCGAATACCAGAGGAAGGAAGGATGGATGAACAGAAGGAAAGGAGAGAGGGAGGGTTGCGCAGGACACTCCTGCCCGGAAATGCCACCCCCAGCCCTCCATGGCTGACTCATTCAATCCATAGCTCCCAGGCCCTCATATTACAAAACAGGCCAGGGTGTTCCCTGAAGCCTAAGGGAGATAGTCAGGTCAGGGCACAGGAGCAGAGGAATTGGAGTTTCTCTGAAGAGAGAAGCTTCTGGGTTTGGGGCCAGGAGCAGGGCATGCAGCCCAGTTTGTTGGTGGTTCTCACTTCCCATGGCAGTGCCGGTTTGTCTAAGATAGGGACCATGGTTCTGACCTCTTTGGTGCTCAGAGAAAAGCTGAGATGGACTGGAAGAATGCCATCCAGAGGCTGTGGACATGCAGGAGTGTGGGGTGAGGGGCCAGCCACGCTGGTACCCGACAGTGTGCAGGGTGTGGCACATTCCTGTCACAGACATCTCAGCCTCTGCTTTTAGGAGAGGTCACTTAGAAACCAGAGATGCTCCCTCAGGTTCTTTATATGGGTCTTTGCACCTGCCACAACAGGTCTGACCAGGTCTCCTTTAGGAGGAACCTCTCCCAGCATCTCTCCACCCTAATAAGAGTCCAAGAAAATGGCCACAGTTTTTAGGGGGCCCAGAGCCCTGCAGTGACCCAGACAGATGACCTATCAGCTGGCCCTGGGGTTGACATCAGGGAAATCTAATCTGAATCAGCCCCAGCGTTAGCAGCTCTCCCTGGGCCCCCTCCTGCTCTGGCCAAGTCCACTCACCCTGCTGGCTCCTGTTCTTTTCAAGGAGGGTGCCAGTTGGACCTCGAGCTGTTTGAGGGTGGTTTAGAATTCAGAAAACAGCTGGAGGAGCAAAGTGGTGGAGGAGTAGGAGACCTAGATATCATGGGGTCCCAGGAGCTCTAGCTAGATCGTTAGCAAACCATTCTGAACACCTTCAAACTCAACAGGAGATAGAAGAGAAGAAGAGCAGGAAATCGGCCACTTTCTGGAAGGTGGGACTTGCGGAGAAGTGAATCTGAGGTGATCTATGGGCCGAGAGACCGCGGGGGGAGGGGCTGGTTCCCGGCAAGCGGTAGAGCAGCGGAGCACAAAGAATGATTAGAGTCTGCTCCACTGAGGGATGGCACTCCAGAGGCTAAGTGGGTCTGGAGCCTTCATTGGAACAGCGTGGTCTCAGGTCCCGCGGGGTCACAGAAGAATCAGGGGTGTCTGAGTGCTGCAGAGCTCACAGGAATTAGAGCGGGGAAGCCGGCTACAGAGACGGAGCCGAGGAGTGAGCTCTCAGCTCGGGGTCCCCTTAAACTGTTTTCCATGACACAGTCAGGCCACTGATCTTCGAGTAGGGACCCCACAAGTGGCTGATCTGTGGAGACACACCTTCCTCCTCTGGGAGCCCACAGCAGGAATCTCCAGGCGGGGTTGTGTACCAGAGACAGAAATGCTCGGTCACAGGCCAGGTGAGTTCAGATAGGCGGCCGGAGGCCAAGGAGACAGGAGTGATTGAGTGCTTTTCTCCAAGGGCGGACTAAGGAGTGGGGCCCCGAGCTCTCGACTCCTCCGGGCCAGAGACCGGGAGGCCGCCATTTTCATTCCTGTTCTCCGGAACTCTACAGAAAGCACTCAGGGAACAAAAGCTCCCAAGAGCAAACCGAGAAGATTACTCAGTCCAGTCCGGCCCTTGGTAAGGGTGGTACAATTCCATCTCAGACAAAGTCATTTGAGAGTCACTGCAACAAGTCCCTCCCCAAGAAGATCACCACACTTCACAAGGGCACCAGCCCATGCAGACATTGGTTTTCCCAGACTCCACCAGCCATACTGCCCTTGGAGCTCTCAATCCAGCCCAGCATTTCTGCTTTTTTTCCTGTTCTACCCCAAAGCTATTTGTTACTTGTGAACACTGTTCCTGAATTATCTGCCTCATTCTTGTTCAATCGCATCAAACGGCCTTGCAGTCCTCTGACCTTGGGAATATATAAGCATTTCCCCCTTGCTTCATTTCCTAGTCGCTCCTAACCTACTGTTAGCTTTATTCCACTCCTAGCTCCATGAGAATGGGAACTGTTTTCATAAACAAGGGCCCTGGATCCCCAAACTCCCACTCTTTAGTCTCCATCTTTCTTCACTCCTCTCCGCACTTGGTACTGTGGAGTCTTCCTGCCCTTTCAAAACTCTCTTCTTTTGATGCTATGCTCTTCCGAGTTCCCTCTTACCTCTTTCATTTCCCACTGTGGACCTGTCTCTTCCACCACCACTTTAGACATTGGTGAGGAAAACCTTGTTTCCAAATCCTTAAGCGCAGGAGGGCCTTTGGTAATAAGAGATTGTAACATTGAGTATCAGTGAAACAAAGAAGGATGTCTTGGCCAAGAAAATGGGGGTGGAGGGGCCGGCTTGGTTTTGGACCTTTGTCCTTTTGAGGGTTTTGAGCTCTAGTGTCCATCTCTCCTAACATTCTCGATAGAAATTTTGGTCTTGGTGTGTCACCTGCTTGGAAGCTCCCTAAGAATCTGAACTACACCAGAGGGAGGCCCAGAGCAGTGGAACCAAGAAGCAAGGACCGTGGGAGCCATGGTCTTTAAGAGAGAGAGAGAAAAGATGCTGTTCAGCCCAGCTCACTAGGGTACGAAAGAAGCAGAGATAAAGGGCAAATTCTATGACCAGGAGGAGCAAATATTAGTCATTCAGCCAGATGACCCCAGTATACTCTCCCTACAAAATCTTGGCTTTGTAAGCAGATCCTAGAGACTTTTTTTTTTTTTAATGAGTTGTGATGGGAACCTATTATGGTTGCAGATTTTTAAATTTTGTTTCTTTCACCTTTCGAGTACATTTCTGCTTTGCTCTTCTTTTAGTTTCTCTACTCTCTGCTCTGTTTCTTACATTCATTACTTTATGAACATAGCATGTATCGAGCATCATGTACTGCAGACACCATCAAGCACAGAAGACAGAGTGGTGAAGAGTACTGACCTGGTCCTTGCCTCTTTTCCTTCTCCCACCACGGTTCACTCCTGAGTCCATATGGCTCCATTGCTACCTGACACTCGCCCAGCCCACAATCACCCCATCATTACCCCCCCCATGCCTAAAAAGCCTTTGCACTTGCTCACTTAGCAAATACAATTGGCCCTTTTTTTCAATAAATATGGAACGGTACGTTATTGTATTTTCTCTTCCTAATAATTTTCTTATTAGCACTTTCTTTTCTCTAGCTTATTCTATCTTACAAATAGAATACATATAACATACAAAATAGGTGTTATTCAACTGTTTATGTTATTGTTAGGGCTTCCAGTCAAGAGTAGGTTATTAGTAGTTATGCTTGGGGAGAGTCAAACTTATACACAGATTTTTGACTACATGGGAGTCAGCATCCCTAACCTCCACATTTTTCAAGGGGCACCTCTGCCTAACAAGTGCCACTTGTGTGGAAAACCCTATATAGCGTCTAGAGTACAGAAATGAACAAGATAGATGAGTTCCTATCTTTCAGGAGCCTCACATGCTAATGATGCTGAAGAACCCCAACACCAGCACCAAATACAGTTCATTCCATATTCAGATTAATTTGGAAAAGAGAATGAACAGATCTTCAGCTGAACCTGGTACAGCTTTTGGGGACTTGCGAAGGCAGAGGGAAGAGTGGTGTGTGTGTGTGTGTGTGTGTGTGTGTGTGTGTGTTGTGTGTTAATTTCCTTTCTTGAGAACCTATCAAGTCACTAGCACTAGCCTGGTAGATGACAATATCTACAGACATAACGTTTGTGGTCTTCAAGAAGAGAATTGACAACATTTCATGAAGAATATTTTTGGTCAAAATAAAGGAATTTAGAATAGTGATAGAGGTATGTGTATTAACTGTTTCTGTCATACTCAGACTATTGATTAAAAGATTTATGTATACCAACTAAGAAAAATCTTTTGCCATTGTGCCATGGACCAGTTCTTGATACTGTTCTGATCCACTCAATTCTCAAAGATGTCACATATCAGCAGGTGACATACTTTTTTTTTTTAATTTAAAGACCTTTTATTTGGATATTTAAATTTCCAACAAAGAAGGTAACTCCCACAGGAAAGATATAAATATTAATTGTGAAAAATAAAGAGAATTGAACAGACATGGGAGCAGGTGACATACTTTAATGGGACAACAGGTAGGCCTCAAGAAAGATTACTGTGCCATTTCCATTCAACCTGGAAGTTCTAGCCAGGCAGTTGGGCAAGACAATAGAGGAAACATTGGAGAGGAAGAACTAAAACTGTCTAGCACAGATGACATGTCTTTTTTTTTTTTTTTTAAGTAATCTCTATACCCAGTGTGGGGCTCGAACTCACAACCCCAAGATCAAGAGTTGCATGCTTCACTAACTGAGCCAGTCAGGACACCCCAATGTCTTTTTATGTTTTTTCTAAAGATTTTATTTATTTGACAGAGAGATCACAAGCAGGCAGAGAGGCAGACAGAGAGAGAGAGGGAAGCAGGCTCCCCGCTAAGCAGAGACCCCGATGTGGGGCTCGATCCCAGAACCCTGAGTACATGACCTGAGCCGAAGGCAGAAGCTTAACCCACTGAGTCACCCAGGCATCCCCCCAATGTCTTTTATATAGAAAATCCTATGGAATCAGCTAAAATCTTTTAGAAACAATAGGATAACTCAGCAAGGTTGTAGGATACAACACTGATATGCTAAAATCAATTGTATTTCTATATATTTGCAATGACCAATCCAAAAATGAAATGAAAAAACACAATACCACTTACAATAGCAACAAGAAGAATAAAATACTTAAAACTAAATTTAACCAAAAAGTGCAAAACTTATATTTTAAAAACCATGAAGCACTGCTGGAAAAAAAATTAAGATACAAATATATTGAAAAACATTCTATATTCACAGATCAGAAGACGTAAAATATTGTTAAAATGGTAATACTCCCTAAAGTAATCTAGAGATTCAATAAAACCCCTATCAAAATCTCAGTTAGTGTCTTTGCAGATACTGATAAGATGATCCTAATATCTACAAGAAAATTCAGGCAACCCATTAAAGCCAAAACAATCTTGAAAAAGAAGAACAAGACAGTAGAACTCACACTTTTTTATTTCAAAGCTTTCTACAAGGCTACAGTAATTAAGGTTGTGTAGTATTGGCATAGGAAGGATATATACATCAGTGGGGGAAAAAATGACAGTCCAGAAATAAACCCTCACAATTATAGTCAGTTGATTCTCATCAAGCATACAAAACAATTCGACGGGGGAAAGAATAGTCTTTTCAACAAATATACTGGGACAATTGGATGTCCACACGTTAAAAGAATGAAGCTGGACTTTTACCCCATACTGAACATACAAAAATAACTCAAAAGGGGTCAAAGACCTAAATGAAAGAGATAAAGTCAGAGAGGTCAGCATCATGGTGGCATAAGATGTCTGTCCCTTTTGTCCCAACTTCAACAGCTAAAATTCAGCATCTATCCATAACCAAAAGTGTCTCTGTGGGACTTGTGGGATCTAATACCACATGCCAAGGGTCTCAGAAGAGTCTCACCCACCTGTGAATCAGGTAATAAGCAGACAGAACAGTACAGGCTATGGTACTGACAGTTGCCTGTAAACTGGCTTCAGTCCTCTTGGGCACATTCTGGGCATAACTAGGGAACACTGACTTGGGCAGATGTCCATGAACAAGAGATCCTTTGTGGAAGACCAGGTTTTACAGAGAATGCTTTCCAGCACTACACTGTGTAAAAAAGAGAAAAATATGTCTGGGCCCCTTGAAGTCACTAAGAGGAACATTACCAGAGCTATAGGACACCAGAGATCTCTCCTGTGGAGAAAAGGGAAGAGCAGGGAGTGTCAGCATCCAGCTTCTTGGCTGAAGAAACCCATCTCTCTCCCATTTCTCTCTTCAAGATGGGCTGGTAGGGGGTGGTCGAGGGGGTAGGGAGGAGATTGGGAAAGTGGCAGATACAAATATCCAAGGGCGTTAAAGAAACACAATTCCTGCTAACTGCATTTTGGACTCCAGCAGAAAGCCCACCCATGAGCTGCTGAGAAAACCTCACCCCAGGGTCTTCCCACCTGGCCCATGGGCATCCCCAACATGCTAAGTGCCACACTCACACCTCTCCTGGCTCTGCAGGCAGCTTCTGGGGTCACTCCTGGGGGCAACAGTGAGAGTGAGGTGGAGTGGACCAGGAGAACACGTGGAAAATAAGCCAGAATCTACAAGCTAAGAAGAAATTACCATCTTGAGCTGTAGTGCCACCTTCTGGGGGGGGGGGGGGGAGTGGTTTCCAACAGTCAGCCTGGTCTGTTATAAGAAAGAAGACACACAAGCTGAACAATTCAGCCACAAGAGGGAACAAGAGGCATAGAGCAGGTACATCCAAACAAAGTAAAAAAACTCTCTAGACACAAATAGGACCAATGAAAAGTATCTCCCACCTGAAGCAGCTAGTAAAGATTGGAGGAGGAGACTTACTTTAAATAAATGCAAAAATAGCAACGCAAAACCCCAAGGAACCTGAGGAATCAAGAAAACATGACTCCACCAAAAGATCATCCCACAGACATCAAATACCAAGACCTTGTGACCTGTGATTTATCCAATAAGAAATTCAAGATAGCTGTTCTGAAGAAACTCAGTGAGTTACAAGAATACAGAGAAAGACAATTCAACAAAGTCCGGAAAACAATACATGAACAAAATGAGAAATTTAACAAAGAGATAGAAATCACACACACAAAAAGAATCAAACAGGAATTCTGGAGCTGAAGAATTGAATAAATGAAATGAAAAATGCAACAGAGAGCATTAACATCAGAATGAACCAAATAGAAGATATAATCAGTGAGTCAGGGGATAAGAACTTTGAAATAACCCAGTAGGAGGAGAACAAGGGAGAAAAATGAAAAGGAGTGAAAAAAAAAAAAAAAGAAAAATCCTAAGTGTTCTATAGGACACCATCAAAAAGAATGAATACCAGAATTATTAATGTTCAGAGGAGGAAAAATATTAATTTTGGGAAATAATAGCTGAGAACTTTCTAGTTCATGAATCTAATAGACCATCCCATTATTTCAATTCAAAACAGTCTTCTCCAAGGCACATTATAATGAAACTATCAAAAATGAAAGACAGAGAGAGAATCCTAAGAGCAGCAAGAGAGAGAAAAAAGATTTTAATCTACAAAGAAACCCTCATTAGGCGGTCAGATTTCTTAGTAGAAACCTTACAGGCCAGGAGAAACCGGAATGATATAATCAAAGTGCTGAAAAAAACAATGCCAGCCAAAAATACTCCATCTGGCAAAATTATCCTCCAGAACTGAAGAAGAAATAAAGACTTCCCCAGACAAACAAAAGCTGGGGAGTTCAGCCACACTAGGCCAGCCTTACAAAAAATGCTGAAAGGGGCTCTTCAGAATCAAATGAAAAGCCACTTATTAGTAACATAAATGCATATGAAAATACACAACACAAGAGTAAAAGTAAATGTATAGTCAGACTTAGAGAACTTTAATTCTGTAATATGATGGTGTGCTAACTACTTAACTATGGTGTAAAGGTTAAAGGGAAAAAGTATGAAAGGTAACTATAGTTACTATAATTTGTTAACAAATACATAGTATAAAAAAAGTACATTGTGACATCAGAAACATAAAAGTAGAGGGAGTAAAAGGGTAGATTTTCTGTGTGATTAAAATAAGTTGCTATCAGATTAAAACAAACCATTATATCTGTAAGGTGTTTTAGGTGAGCCTCATGGTAACCACAAAACAAAAACCTATAGTAACTTTACAGAATATAAAGAGAAAGGAATCAGAGCATACCACCAAGGAAAATTACCAATTCACAAAGGTAGGCAGCAAGAGAGGGAAAAAAGGAACAATGAAACTACAAAACAGCCAGAAAGTAATTAATAACATGGCATTAGCAAGCCCTTCCTTACCAATAACTACTCTAAATGTAAATGGATGGAATTCTCCCATCAAAATGCCCAAAGTGGCATGGTAAGAACGTGGATGGGTAAGAAAAGAAAAAGAACCAAATTATATGCTGCCTCCAAGAGACCCACTTCAACTCTAAGGACAAACACAGGCTCCACATGAAGGGATGGGAGAAGATACTCCACGCAAATAGAAACTAAAAGAAAGCAGGGATAGCTCCACTTATATCAGACACAATAGACTTTAAACAAACAAACAAACAAAAAACAGGTATAAAAGAAAAGGAAATCATTATATAATGATAAAGGAGCCAATTTATCAAGAAGAATGTAACTGTTGCAAACATATGCAGACCAGCATCAGAGTGCCTGAATACAGTAAGGAAATAGTAACAGATTCTGAAGGGAGAAATAGAAACAATAATGGCAGCAGAGGACGTCAGTTCCCCACTTTCAGCAGTGGATAGATCATCCAGACAGAAAATCCACAAGGAAACGCAGGGCTTGAAAACGTACTTCAAAGCAAATGGACCTAACAGACATATCAACAACATTCCATCCAACAACGGCAGAACACACGTTCTTCTCAAGTGCACACAGAACATTCTCCAGCCACAAAAAAAGTCTTAGCAAATTGAGAAAAATTGAAATTGTACGAATAACTTTTCTGACCATAATAGTATGAAAATAGATATCAACAAGAGCAAAGCTGGGAAATGTATAAATATGTTGAAACTAAATGACACACTCCTGAACAACTGAGAGGTTAAAGAAGAAATCAAAAGAGAAATTAAAGAATCTCAAAACAAATGAAAGTAGAAACTTAACACACCAAAATATAAGGACGGCTGCAAAAGCAGTTTTTACATAGTTCATAGCCATGAATGCCTACATAAAGAATAAAGTAAGATCTCAAGTGAACGATCTAACTTCACTAGAAAAAGAAAAAACAAATAACTAGAAAAAGAAAAACAGACTGAGCCCAAAGTAAGCAGAAGGAAAGAAATAACAGAATTCAGAGCAGAAATGAATGAAGTAGATACCAGAAAAATAATAGAGCATCAGTGAAACTAAGGGCTTGTTTTTTGTAAGGATAAACAAAATTGACAATCCTCTAGCTAGACTAACAAAAAAAAAAGGTGGGGGTGGGAGATACAATACTGTATTGCATACTTCAAAGCTGCTAAAAAAAAGACTAGATCTTAAATGTTCTGGCCACAAAATAAAATGACCAGTCTGTGACATAGTGGAGGTGTTGGCTAACACTGGGACAGTAATCATATTGTAATATACAAATTTATTAAATCAAAAAAAGAGATAAAGCTATAAAAGTCTTAGAAAAACAGATCAGAATATATCTCGAGTTTGGATTTGACAAAGGTTTTTCCAATATAAGACTTAAAGTAAAAGCAAAAAAAGATAAAATAGATCATTTTATTTTGCCGATTCATCATTAACCAGGTCTGCACTTCAAAGGACACCATCAGGAAAGTGAAAATACAACCCACTGAATGGTTAAAAAATATATATACAAATCATACATTTAATAAGAGAGTTATACTTAGGATGTACAAACCTAAGTGGCAATGTCAAAAATTGGAAACCTCATACACTGTCAGTGGGGTCGGACAATGGTGCAGCCACTTTAGGGGAGGTGCGTGCGGAGGGGGAAGCAGGCTCCCACCTGAGCTGGGAGCCCAATAGGGGACTCAGTCACAGGACCCTAGGATCATGACCTGAGCCAAAGGCAAACACTTAACCCCCTGAACCATCCAAGCACCACAGTGCAGCCATTTTGGAAAGCAGTGTGACAACTCCTCAAGGTATTAAACAGGCGGTTACTACTTGACCCCATAGATCCACTCCAAGGAAAATACATGAGTGAAAAACAAACACATGTTCACATAAGAACTTGTGTTCATAGCAGCATTACTCTTAGCAGCCAAAAAGTGGAGGGAAAAACCCCTCCATTAACATCTGGCAACTAACAAATAGATAAATGTAAAGTGATATATGTATGTGTCCCAGGAAGTAGTATCCAGCAGTAGAAAGGAATGAATTATTACTGTATGTCAATACATGATTAACCTTGGAAACAGTGTATATGAAAGTTCTTCACAAAAGATGACATAATCATATGATTCTGTTTACATTCAATGTCCAGAATAAACAAATCAACAGAGACAGAAAGTAAAATTAGTGAAGTACAAACTTCCAGTTACAAAATAAGTAGACCTGGACATGAACCGTGGTGACTAGAGTTAATAATAATGTGCTGTATGTCTGAAAGTTGCTAAGAGAATAGATCTTAAAAGTTCTCATCACAAGAAAAAAATTATAACTATAACTGTAGATGTTAGCTAGACTTCTTGGCAGGATCATTTTGTTATATATACAAATACCAGATTATTATGTTGTACACATGAAACTAATACGTTACACATCCATTTAGATCTCAACTAACAAATAAACAAATGTAGGGGTGCCTGGTAATTCAGTGGGTTAAGCTTCTGCCTTCCACTCAGATCATGATCCAGGGGTCCCGGAATCGAGTCCTGCCGGGGCTCCTCCTCAGTTGGGAGTCTGCCTCCCCTCTTTGCCCCTCCCCCTTCTTGTGCGAGCACTCTCTCTCTCTTTCTCTCAAATAAATAAATAGAGTCTTTGAAAATAAATAAATAAATAATAAATGTGATTCATAGATAACCATATTTTTTAAATTACAAGAAATAAAAAGAAAGTCGATCAGTGGTTGCCGTGGCCTCAGAGGCACGGGAGGATTGGGCGATAATGGCTAAAAGGTATCTAGATGGGCTTTTTGTTTGGGGTGATGAGAATGTTCTGAAGCTGATGATGGTGATGGTTGCCCGACTCTGTGAATATACGAGAAACCACTGATTTACACACTTGAAATATGTGAAATGTAGAGCACATGATTATATTTCAATAGAGTAGTTATGAAGAGGACGGAGGAGGAGGGGTGGGGAGAGAGCCCTTGCCTGTTCTCGACCTTCTTCAGCTCAAGACATTATGGGTAGGCCTCCCAAGCTCGGATTTGTGCTCCTTATCTCTGTGGGTGGGGTGGAACCACGGTTGCTGGGTAGTTAGCCCTCCTCCGATGCCCCTGTGGCTCTAGCCACAGCTTCGCCTCTGGGCCGTAGAGTCTGGGAGTGTCAAAGGGAACAAAGACTGTATCTGCCATTGCCCCTGTCAACTAAGGGCATGTTTCTGACTTTGGTCCTCAACAGTATGAATTGCTTCTGACAGATCACGTCCCCCCCCACACACACACACAAACACACAGTTCCTGCCCCTCTCTCCCCGCCCCTGCCCTGACCTTAACTAGACAAGCCTGTGCACAGAAATTCTTAATTCTGGTTTGAAGATTAAATTGCTGTAAATTAAGTTGTTGTACACTTTAATTTCCCACAAGATGGCAGTATTGTTACACTCCAATGCTAACCCGTGGGCCCATTCCAGGCTCTTCATAAGTGGAGATATACACAGAATGGATTCTAGCTTTCTGTCCCTCTAAAAACACAGAAGCCTGAGTTTTATTTGAATAAATGACTTTAAAATAACTATATATAAACTTTAAAATAACTATATATAATAAAATAAAGTGTAGTTCAAAGGGAAAGAACTATGATTATTTAAAATGAAACACTCTTCTTTATTAAACCTCCTTCTTACAAAAAAAAGGGGGGGGGGGAGTTCCTTTCAAGAATTTAACTAAGATCACATCACACTCTGATATCGTTTTCAGATGGCACTGACCCCTTGCAAATTGCAGCTTCCCTCATAGCCCTCGGCACCTTCTCTTCTTCCTGAAGTGGGAGGACCCCAAATGAGCTCAGGAGCTCCAGGGACCATAAGATCTGGACTTGAATTTTAGCCCCATCACCTGTTGGATGAGTGCTCTTCACTTCTGGGTCTTTATTTTTCTCATCTGTAGGAAAGAGAGTGTCTCCTACCTCACTGAGTAGTTGTGCGAAACAAACGAGAGTTAGAAAAATTCCACGGACAATAATATGTGCTCAATAAGTAATGGGCATTTACTCAGTGGTTCTCAACTCTGAATGCTCATTAGCACCTCCTGGGGAATTTTTGAAATTACTATCCGGTGCAAATCAAAATCATAGGGAGATATTACCTCATATCTGTTAGGCTGGTTATTATTAAGCAAACAAAGGGGAAATAAGCTCTGGCAAGAAAAGCAGAGAAACTAGAATCCTTGGGCATTATTGGTGGGAACCCAAAATGCTGTGGAAATCGCTCAGGAAGGTCCTCCTAAGTTAAACATAGAATTCCCCGGCAATGCAGCAATTCCATGGTAAGATACATACACAGAAGAATTGAAAGCAGGCGGGTGCCTGTGGCTCAGTCAGTTAAGCAACCAACTCTTGATTTCAGATCAGGTCTTGATGTCAGGATCGTGAGTTCAAGCCCCGTGTTGGGATACATGCTGAGTGTGGAGCCTACTTAAAAAAGAAAGAAAGAAAGAAAGA
>NW_026739834.1:49558-50847 GCF_022355385.1 Mustela nigripes | reverse complement strand
AGGAGAGAAAGCGCGAGAGAGGAAAGAGAGAAAGAGCGAGACATGAGGGAAGGAAGGAAGGAAGAAAAAGGGAGGAAAGAAGGAAGGGGGGAAGGAAAGAAAAGGGAAGGGAAGAGAAGGGAAGGGAAAGAGAAAATGAAGCCCAGCCAAGCTTCTAGATCTAACTACTAGTGTAGAGGAAACACGGGACTCCGGAGGAAAAAATGTCAACTGACACCCAGGGTTGTAGTCGCAGAATCCGGGATGTGGGAAGCCGGACATCAGGTGATGTCTGTCATAGCTGGTGACGTGCACAAGGGAGGGCGTTGCACTATTTGCTCTGCCTTTGGGAATGTGTGAAAACTGTCTAGTAAAGGCTCAAAAATACCTACAAGTGTTTGGCTCATACACACAAGCCCTCCTTTCCCTGCCGACCACGAACTAGCACAGTTCTCAGGCATGGGCAGGGAGTCACGCCGAACGCTGTGTCCTCCGTGAACTGGCCATCCTTGGGTCTAACTGAGATGAAACACTGGATGTGGACAGATGCAGAGGGTGATGCCATCGGGCGTTCTCAGACCTGGGTTCTCCATCTGATTCTGCTCTCCACCAGCTTGAGGAACTTTGGGCAAATCACTTACCCTCTCTCTGAGCACCCATTTTTTTCTCTACCAAAAGAACCACTCATTCAGCAAACACTTGAGGTGGATGTGGAAACAAGGTAGACAACTGTCCCCGCACTCAAAGAGCAAGAAGTGTGCCCAAGGAATCCATTACATAAGGTGGGTGGGAGAAGGACCATTCGAGAGCTAAGGGCACCAAGGGATTCTGAACCCAAGAGAATCTCTTCTCTCTCAGTCTCAGGGAGGGCTCCCTGGAGCAGGTGGCATTTGAGCTGAAGCCTGACAGGTAGGATTTCAGCAGGGTCCAGGAAGAGGAGGGCGAGCCAGCAGAGGGAGTCCGAGCCGGGGGATCCAAAGGAAGTGATCTATGGTGCCTGTCTGGGAAGCCAGGGCAGGGCAGGCTGTGGAGGCCCTGAATGCCGGCCCACTGTGGTGGAAACTTCTGTGGAAGGCAATAGGGAGCCCCCTGGACTCTTGAGGAGAGAGATGCTTTGATCAGGATGGTTTTTAAAGATTGTACAGAGCGGATGGATTAAGGAGAAAGATTGGATCCTATTTACAGCAGGAGAGAGGAGGCCTAGCTCAGCCGGTCTACGAGCCACCTCTGAGGGTAAAAGTACAGAACATGCCGCAAGGACGGCGGGGCTTTCTTCTCCCAGGGAGAGTGTGTGCGTGTACGCGTGCGCG
>NW_026739834.1:42696-49458 GCF_022355385.1 Mustela nigripes | reverse complement strand
CACATACCACACCCACAACCCTCACAACACACCACATACCACACACACACGCACACACCGTGCACACACAAACCACACACACCACACACCATACACACATGCGCACACCACCCACATACACATCACACACACACACACACACACCACACATACATATCACACACACCACACATAGTAGTGAATCCTGAGGCCTGGGGCTGGAGAAAACAAACCATGTATGAGAGAAAGTATGACTGGAAAAAGGAATACATCAACCATCAAATGCAGACACAGTTTGGCGCGAAACTGAGAAATGGCGCAGGGAATGCCTCCTGTTTCCTCCCATTTCAGAAAGATCTTTTTGCATCTTGTCCTGGTTCATTCTGGAAGCAAGTTCATCAGAACCCAGAGATCGGGGGCTGCTGCTGCTTGCTGGGTGGCTCAGACTGCCGGGGGTCACCGGGCCCCCACAGCCGAGGCCTCCGTCCCTGAGGGAGTGTTGGGAGCCCAGAACCTGGCAGTCTGGAGCGCTGCCTTATCTTTCTATCTTCTCTACAGAAAAGGACATTATAAAATCAAAATGCACACCAGCAAAACAAGGTAAGAACAAAGAATAGCGGCAGATCAGGCTCTCTTGGCTGAAGGTGACACTGCCGGGTCCCTGGGATCCCGCACTCACCCAAGGCTCCTGGGCTCTGTTCTGGCCCGTGTCACACCTCGGTGTGTGATCTTCACCCAATTACCCAAACCCCAGATTTGTTAGCAAAGGTGGTTTCCTAACTTTTTTAATTTAAAAAAAAAAAGTTCCTTTTTCTTTTTTTTAAAGATTTATTTATTTGACAGACAGAGATCACAAGTCGTCAGAGAAGCAGGCAGAGAGAGAGGGGGAAGCAGGCTCCCTGCTGAGCAGAGAGCCCAATGCGGGGCTCGATCCCAGGACCCAGGGATCATGACCTGAGCTGAAGGCAGAGTCTTTAACCCACTGAGCCACCCAGGTGCCCCAGTCCTCTTTCTTTAGAGTAACTAATGCATCCAAACAGGAGGAGACCCGATGTGAAATGTGAAGAATTTCAGGGGCAGGGAGAGGGCTATTCTGCCCTTTGCCTTTGCCCTTCACCTTCACAAAGTTCCAGAAGCAGAAAGGTGCTCCTGAGCCCAGTGGGTAAGTGGGCTCCTGGCACAGAAGTGGACCCAGGGAAAGCCCCATTGCTGGGGAGCCTTGTCACTGCCCTGGTCAGTTTCACTCCCCAACTCTCTTCCGGGAGCCCCTGGGCTGTGAGAACATGGGAGGCGGGATGGACAGCTGTGGCAGAGGTGGAAGCCGGTTCCTGAGGGATCCCACCTTGTTCCTGGTGCAGGTGGCAGCCCACTGGATCCCCAAGCACACCCTGAGGTCCAGCTCCCTTAGTGCCTCCAAGTCCCGCCTCTGACTCCGGTCCTCACTTAACACTCTGCAGGCAGGCCTCCTCCCTGGGGAACGGATGCAAAACAGGGCGGGCTCACACCCCAGAGAGCCCAGCTCTGTGTTTTGCAACAGTGGACACTCAGGGAATATTTGCTAAAATATTAGCGCTAACAATCAAGGCGCCTCTTTACTTCTGAGCCTGGCCTCACTTGTTGGTGGGCACCACAGGCTCCAAGCCCACAGGGCACTCATGTTACCTGTCCTCAGGAGCCGATCCAGGAACCAGAATAACAGAAACGAATGCACTCTTTCTGTCCCAGCCCACCCAGGCCTCTTTCCCACAGTGTCCTCATTCTTCCTCTACTCCAGACGGCACAATGCCTGCACGTGTGCATTGCCTTAGGCCTCCTGTGCCCCGAGCCAAGCCTAGCAGGGGGAAGCCAGCATCCTGGGCTTCCAGAGAGATCTCCAGGTTTCGTACCTGGCTAATCATTCAGTGGGGGCAGCAGGAATGGCTGTTTGCTTTTGCTGGGGATGCCAGGGAACAAGCTGTTCAAATCTCCCCAGGCCCCCACCCCCTTCTGACACCCTGCTCCCCATCATTTCTCCACTATATCCTGTCTTATCATCCCTCCAGGAACACTTGTTGAAGTTCAGGAGGCAAGGCTGCCTCCCTTGCCCTTGTTTGCAATCCCAGATTTCTACTCCTGGTGGTTCCTTGCCTTTGGCCCCAGAGTCCTCACTGGTGGCCTGGAGGGCCCACATGGGACGTGCTACCTCTTGGAGGCCTCCAGAGCCTGGTGTCGGGCAGGTATCCAGTATCGTGAGGGCCAAGAGATGGGATGTCCTGGGAGACAGAAGGGACAGAAGGGATGGTCCTGAAACATCTCCTTGACTCACCATCACGGCAGTGGGGAGAATGAGAAATCTTACATTACAGTTTCTAGGCACACAGAGCCCAGGGCAGTGGCCGAGGAGGGTAAGAGGAAAGGAAGGTGGATGTGGTAGCAAGGTGGTCACTAGATGTGTGACCCCAGGCTGGCCTTGAACCTCCCTGGGCCTCAGTTGCATCATCAGGGGGAACTATCGTTCCTATCTCATAGGGTTAGCCTAAGAATTATATGAGTTTGTAGAAAGCATAGGGCCATCTGGGTGACATAAAATTCTTAATATTTATTTATAGGTAGTTCTCAAGCTCTCCTTCCTGCCAGAGGCATCTGGAGGAACGGGGAGTTGATTACTGATAATGTGTGATATGTGCCACAAAATTCAAACTCATTCTTCGGTCTGGAGGCTCTGAGAGGGAGGGAAGCATGAACAGAAGTCCAGGTGGAATCCTGTAGCCCTGTGTGAGGCAGAGGTCTCTGGGTGGGCTCAGTCAGCCCTCCTCAACAGGCCTGCTCTCCCGGGAAAGGATGTCCCTGCCATGGGCCCCACTGTCCTGCCCTCCTCTCTCTTTTTCTAATGACACTAGACTAGATGAATAATATCTCCCCATATATGTTCTTCCTAACATCAGTAAGGTCCTAAAAGCTGCTTAATGCTAATGTCATTTTTACTAAGTGTCTCGGGAGAACATTCTCAGTAGAAAGCATAAAAGTTTATGAATCATCTGGAAATTTCCCTCTTGCGGGGTGGGGGCGGGGGCAGTGGTGCAGTGGTGAGAGGGATGTAGTCCCAAACGGGGTAGGCGTCTGCTTCTCAGCTCTTTGGATAAAAGTATGGATTTGGCTTCTTTGACCAGCGAGGCAGGAGGAGTATGGCTGTTTTATGGAAAGAGAGTTAAGGTTGTTTGCCCATAATCACAGCCCAACAACCCGCTGAGGCCCCACATCCTGTGCTCTGGGCCATCACCACACCCGCCCTGGCAGCAGCCTCGCTGCCCCCAGTTTGTCAGGAAGGTGCCTGCCACGTGTAGCATCTGCCCTTCTTGGGACCCATGAATCGGCCCAAGCCCTCTGCACCTCTCACGTCACCCCTTGTGCTCCCAATGAATAGACGCAACAACATTTTGGTAGCTGGAAATTCTCGTAATCAATCCCTTGAGCCCCAAACTGGCAAATCTGGGTAGTGAAGGCTGTCCTCACTGATCTCCACTCCAAGGAAACAGAAAAGACCCGGTGGGGGGCGGGTAGGGGCGTCTTGATCCAGCCAAGATCCCATGCCTGGAGATGCAGAATCGCCCCCCCTTCTGCCGAGGCCCAAGGACCATGTGGTGAGCCCTGGGCTATGATACAGGGGAAACCACAGGGCTGAGGATCTATGAAAGCTATCATTTCATTGAGAGCCAGAAGCAACACTGATTGGGAGTACTTGGAATTGGCAGCACCAAGCTGTTCGGGATGACTGCGGAGTCCCATGTATATGGAGAAGCATATCTGGGTTTGCTTGTTTTGAACTCACATTCATGCTTTAGTCACTACGAACCACAGAAACCCCACAGGCTGCTCACTCTGCCCTCCCTTCCTGCTGATTCGAGATCCTTCTCCCAGCAACTGCTGCTCTGGTCTATTCCCCCACCCCACGCCCCAGACACCTGCCCCGGGGCTCCCACCTCTGACCCTGCTTCTGAAACCCCAGAGCAGACCTGAGCCCGACGCCAGCCAGGAAAAGGAAAAGGTGGTCGGGAGGCAAAACTTGACAAATTGTTGAATTGGGGTGAAGGGTATAAAAGGGGACCTTGGACTAGTCTGTTTGCACATGCTTGAACCTTGTAGCGACACAGATTTTAAAATAAAAAGACTGGTTACGGAGCACAGCACTGAGCTAAGAAGCAGTGCAAACAATGATTCACATAAGATGGGCTAGGCTTCTCCTCAGCTCTCTACACACATTGTTTCATGGAACTGGTACCTTGGACCCATGAGGTTCGTGCCCACCATTCCATACTTCGTAGATGGGGAATCCTAAGTGCCTGGAGCTCACACAGAATCCACCATGCCCTGAGCCATGGTTCTTCTGTCAGCCCCTGAGGCTCTCACACGAGGGGCCAACCCAAGACCCATGACCGCTGACCCCACTCTATCCTCATCTAGCCAGCATTCTGTGGGGAAGGCACAGTGACGGCTCTTACGTCAGGGAGGAAGCAGGGCTTGGGGAAGTGACTGGCCCAAGGTCACGGGGCCAGGAAGAGGCAGTGCAGGACAGACCCCCACTCCCTACTCGGGGCAGGACTCCTGCTCGGGTAGGTAGCTAGAACGCTCTTTCCCTCCTGCTCAGGGAAGGCCCAGAGGAGGTCAAACCTGGCCTCTTTGGGAAGCAGAGGTCAAAGAGGCAGGGAGTACTGGGAAGCAGTTGGGCTGGGCGAGGCAGGCCGCCCCCCTCAGCACCCGTGGAATGCAGAATTCCTGGCGTGGCTCTGGGAATCTGTTTTACAAGCTCGCCAGGTGATTGTTCCAAGCGCTGAACTTGGTGAGCCATGCCGTGCTGTTTAAATGGCCTTTCCCAACGGCCTGCGACACCACTTTTTCCTGGATGTCGGCTGCCTGTCAAACATAGGAGCACGAGGGCCTGGGAGGGCGATGGAGAACAGGCACCCAAAATATAAACCGGGGGGCATCTCTGGAGGCTGAGCTGACAGGTGACAGGTGACGTATCTGCTTCTGCTAGAACAGTGTTCGGCACTTGCCTAACTCTATAAAAGCCAGCGTCTTGATAACCTCTAGCTTGCAGTGGATGAAGGAAGCAGCAGGAGAATCCCCTAGAAGGGTGTTCGTGGAACAGGAGGTGACGGGATGTTCACAGTCATCCCGGGAGGTCAACAGTCACTCATCGTGATTGGGTACTTTCAGGGTTCACGGGGCCCTGCAGATCGGCCCCGGCAGGAACTCTGCCCTCAGCTGAGAACACGTTTTGCAGGAACAGAAACTGGTTTGAACACATGTTGCATGTTTAAATTCTCAAACAATACAGATTTTAAAATAAAGGGACTGTTGGTGGGTCCCCCGCTGCCACCCAAGTGCTGGGTTTGGGTCCTGGGGACTGTAGGGTTGATGAGGGACTTGGCTCTGTGGGAGGATATTACGTTTCTTCCTCAGCAAATCTTAAGAAACTCTAGCTTCTGTGCACTATGGTTCGAGGGCTCTCTGCATGGAGCAGGGACTGGTTGAAAGGTGGAGGGCCGGTTCTGGCTTCAAGCCCACCCTGTGCTGCCCCAGTCCCCGGACAGGAAGCCAACAGCTCTTGCTTGCTCATAGTGTGACGGACCAGCCGGCGAGGCCATGACGCGGAGGCTCACCGGCCATCAGAAGCTTCTCCAAGGCTACTCGGTAAGGCCAGGTCCATGTCCACACTGACATTTGGCGTTGTCGTGGAGTGAGGTGACCGATGGCGCAAGCACACACATGGCCCTGGCTCCTTCATGGGGCCATGCTCACCACCCCTCTGGCCCAGAGGGGACCCAGGGGACTCCCTGAACCACACCGGTCAGAGTACCCCTCTCAGGACATAATGACAACTGATGGCTTAGACTATGGAAACAGAGCTCTACAAAACTAGGGGCAAAGCCTGTCTTGACTACAGGCTCATGCAGGGTGAGCAGAGTCAGCCCAGACACAGGGCCCTGGAGGGAAGGAAGGGTGGGCTCCAGGCTCCAGGAGGGCCCTCCTCCAGGCTGTCCCCTGCAGCCCTGCTCACTGGCCGGGAGCCACTTCCTGAGTGCACTCCATTTGGGGATTCATAACCCGTTGCCCAAACTTCCTTGGTTTGTCAGGTTTTGCTATCAGCCGCCCTGTCTCAGTTAGGAAATCAGCTTTCTAGAACTTTCCAACTCAGCTCCCGCTCTCTCCCGCTTCCATGCCTCACCCCAGGGCCCATGGGGAAGGAAAGCAAAAACAAGAACAGGTCTCTTACTTTCTCCCTCATCGCCAGCTAGTCTTTCTGTGGAGAAATGAGAAGGGAGCAGCTGGTGAACTCAGAAGGGGTGATCAGGTGGGCTGTGCTGGGGAAGCCCCAGGACCGGCCCAGGCCCAGCCACCCTCTAAGTGCTCGGCACCACCCCCTTCCCTGCACTCAGCTTCCCTGGCCTGCCCCAGCCCTATCGCTAGCCATTCCCAGCATCTCGGGGGCATGATAAGTTGTGACAGCGGAGCTCTGGCCAGGAACGGGTCCATATAGGCTGCCTCCAGAATGAGGACCCACAGCCCTGCCGGGAGGTGGTCGACAATGGGTCAGTTGTTTTCCGCAGAGATCGTCTCCCACCCGACTTCGAATTTACATTGTATCTAAGGAAAAAGAACCAGGTGTTCTAAAGCCCAAAGATAGTAATAAAATCGAGCAAGATAAAAATGTGGAGGAAACGTGATTTAGTCTGATGTGTTTTTCACCTTCCAAACTGCTAAATAAACAGCACACATAGCCCAGAAGTGTTTTATGGCCCC
>NW_026739834.1:31634-39696 GCF_022355385.1 Mustela nigripes | reverse complement strand
CTCTCTAATTTAGCTAGCGCAGAGGAGGTAAAACGCAGCGGGGCCATCTGTCCCCACACCGACCCAGGAGTCGCATGGCTGCGTTACCTGTGCTTCTGGGAGGCGCAGCCCTCTGGGGCAGGCAAGGGGACTCTGGGCCAGCAGGTGGCGGCCACGTCGCGGGCTGCTGTTGTCCCGGGGCTGGAAGGACGCTGCTGCTCTGCCTCGTGCTGACCGCTTGGGGCGCACTGTTTCCATTTTTTAATCTGCTTGTTTTCCCGAGTTATTTCATCCTGTGGAGTTCCGTTGTTCTCACATTTCTGTGTGTATTAGAATTATTCTGCAGAATTCTTTACCCAAAAGCAGATCAGTGAGCTTGACGAGAGACTGGAGGGAATTTCAAAGGTAATTGTGGTTGGACGCAACCTTTACCTTTCACACTGGCATCAGAAATTAACCTACATGCAGATGCCCCCCCCCCCCCAAATCCACCGTCACCCCCATCCCGCCCAACGTCCTTGGGAAGGCCCTCCTTGATCTGTTCTCCCAGAACACAGTAACCCCGCAAACCTGGACTGTCTGTCTTGTGTATTCTGCTCCTTCTGCAAAGAGCAGCACATTAGTAAGATCCTCGTGCCCTGAGATTTAGGGGATTTTTTTTTCTTTTTATCCTTGCATACTTATTTCCAGGTCAAAAAATAATACATTATTGTACTTTATTTTTTTTTTTTTTTTTTAAGGAAAGGAAAGGAAATCCACAACACATGAAACGTATCCTGGGCGCCACTCAGTCTGTGACTGGCCTGCATTTATCTCTGACTGTCCCCTGGCAGTTTGAAGCATTACTGCTCCGTGATAACCAGAAGTGAGTAAGCGCTACGGCCGTTCAGAATGTCACCCTGAAGCACCAATTCAGAATGTCACCCTGAAGCACCAATAGAAAGCTCGTAGCTTCTGCCCTGGCCGTAGTTATGTGGCCAGCATGCTGATGAAGAGAAGTTTACAGGACACGACTTCGGGTTACAAATGACTGCATAAAGGGCATCCTCTCTGCCTAACTTGGGCTGCTCAGCCTGAGGGATGGGCCAGCTGGAGAGCATTCCAGACACGCTGCACGGCCTTTCACGTCCTGGAAAATGAGCTGACGATTCCTAGTGCCAGTTTTCTCCAAGCCGAGCTCCAGAGACACTAAATCAGAGGCTAAGCTGTTGGCATCTCAGAGGATCTCAGCTTCTGAGTGGGGCCCTCCTGGTTGAGAGGGTAACAAACCTGTGAGCACTTCCAGGAAAGCAGCCACACAGCTGCCTCCCTGAAGCAGGACACTATTGTCATTTTAAAAAGTGATGTCTGCCAACTATCATATGATCTCCCTGATATGAGGAAGTTAAGAAGCAACATGGGGGGTGGGGGGGGGCAGGAAAAGAATAAATGAAACAAGATGGGATCGGGAGGGAGACAAGCCATAAGAGACTCTTAATCTCACAAAACAAACTGAGGGTTGCCAGGCTGGGGTGGGGGGGGCGAGGGGGTTCAGGAGAGGGTGGTGAGATCATAGACATTGGGGAGGGTATGTGCTATGGTGAGTGCTGGGAAGTGTGTAAACCTGGTGATTCACAGACCTGTACCCCTGGGGCTAATAATATATGTTAATTTTTTTAAAAAAGGAAAAGAAAGTGATGTCTACTCACAGAATATTATGAGGCCACTATAAATAAAGTTTCTTTCTGACATGCAAAAATAAAATAGTGATGCCTGGGGCAAGGCGGGGAGATCTCTTCAAATAATTTAAAAATTAAAGGACCCGAATGAGATCTCTTGATAACTCCTTCCTTCTCCTCTCCGCCCTTTGCCCTCATGGCTCACACACCCCCAACTCGGGCCCCAGGACTTCTGCGCACAGGGTCTGCCCAAGTGACCTCTCCCCAGAGCGCAGGTTTCTGGGGAGTGAAACTGACCTTAGGGGCTACACAGCAAATGGCCCCTAAGGATGCTTCTCAGTGATAATCCTGACTGCAGGGGGGTTTTTTTGCACACCTCCCCATGCCCAGGCCACCCCACCCGTGCCCCCTGACCAGAAGGAAGCAATACCCAGATCCCTAGGTCTATGTTTCTGGTTTTGAACCTGGTGTCAGTGGAATCACACACCGGGTACTCTGTGTGTCGACTTTCAGTCTTAGGTCTGTGATAGTCACCCATATTGATGTGTGTAGTGTGCCTGGTTCTTTTCATGGGAGACTGATTTTCTTTGAAACGTATGAGAGTTGATCCTTGTACTGCGCTCCCTCCTCCTCCTTTACTCATCTGTGTGTGAACACGTCCTTCCCGAGTGGTAGGTGAGGGTGTTTGTCGCATGCATCCATGTTGCTATAGAGAAAATAAATGTGACTACACCCCCCCCCTCCAGAGACTTGTACCTCCCCCAACTCCCCACCCACCCTGTTCAAAGGCTCTGGTGAGGATCATTTTTAAATGAGGGCTTTGCCACAGCTCCAGGAATGTAAGCCATGGCAATAGGTTCCTGGAAGGCCTTTGGAAATGCCTTCCCTGAAGGCGGTTTAACAGTTGGAGAGGAACCACGTTGGTCGGAGGGTCTGGAGGCAATGTTGTACTTAGATCTTAGATCATCAGAATACTAGGATCTGTTCTTAAACGTGGTCGTCAGCTGGGAGAGATGCTGCAGCTTGATGTTGGAAAGTGAACAGGAGGAAACAGAGTGCAAAAGAAAGGAACGGGAGGGGGGGGCGGTGACTCTCCCGGGGCAGCCTGCCCAGAAAGGTGAATGGTAAGTCAGGGGAAGGAAGGAAGGAAGGACAAGGCTTGCCAGTTCTCAGCACCTAGGTGATGGGAGTGACCAGATATGAGAGCTGGATGGTAATGGGGAGAAACTTGATTTTTTTTTTAATTAAAAACAATCATGAGTACTGTCTATGTACCTGTGTGCAAGCGAGGACCGAAAAAACGTACGTAACAAACCTATAAGTACAAGTTTGACCGGTAGGTGGCAGGCTAGGCCAAGCTATTCTCTAATGCAAACCAACCAGGTGATTGATGTCCTCCCTGAGCCCAAACCTGCACAGCGCCTCAGGGGTGTGGCCCCCTGGGCCCTGAAGCAAATCTGTCAGTACTCCAACATCCACAGGAGCAAAGGCCCTACAGGGATCACGGGCCTTTTTCCCAGCTTTTTACATTTCCTCTCTTAACCCCAACTACATTTAAATAGATGCTGGCAATCGGGAAAGATACCCTGTTAGAAAAACAGAATAGTTTGAGATGTGGTGATTTGAGACTTCCAAACAAAACAAAAAAAGCTAAGAAAAGTAAATTGTGGAAGACTATCTTTCAACGAGAGATCCCAAACCCACTGCGTTATTCCCTTCCCCGCATCATCAGGAAACATTCACTGAGGTCCTTCTGTGTCCTGGGAGCTGTGCTCAGTGCCGGAGTATAGAAAGCATAAAGGTCCCCCTAGAAGTCTCTGCCTTCTAGCTATGAATTCCTCACTCATCTGTCATTTCCTTCAGTGTCTGGACCAAGGAAACTCATGATTGCATCTCTTGCACCGAGGACTGTGATCGACAAATATGTATTAATTCTGTCATCTCGCATATGTGAGATCAGCTGGCAAGGAGGGGATACTGCCTCGAATCCAAGATTACAGGATTCACTGCAAAAGTGTGCAGTTCAGACACCGAAGCATTTTATATTTTCTTGTTCTGTTTTCTCAGCCTCCTTGTGCCATAGAACCAGGAGCCCACGGTGTTGGTACCCCTTCCCGAGCATGTCCTCAATCCTGGCCCCATGATAGGACAAGGTGCATTCCCCTTCTCCATGAGGCCATTGTTAGAACTCTCCCCATTTTACAGACTAAAAAACTGAGGCTTGAAGAAGTTCAATTTTCCCACAGTGACGAACCCATTGAGTTTGTCTTTTGAATAAGACCATGGCAGAGGGAGCGCCTAGCATACAGGGTCAGTGGTGGCCGACGAATTCATCCCCTCGCCTGTCACCTGCGTTTTAGATGAACATCCCTTCCTTGTTTGGCAGGTGCAGCCGGCTGTACGGAACAGAATTCACCGTGCAAGGGCATGCCTGAGAAGAATAATTCTTGCCTCAGAGCCAATGTGTGGACTCCTGGAGAAAGCCCCTCCTGCGATGCTCACGGTGGCCATGGCGGTGAGAATCAGAGCATCTACTCCCGAATTTGATTGCTCACGGGTACAACCTTAAGGATTCCCAGGGATGCTTAAGAAAAATACTATTCAACCAAAGTCTGAAAAATGTAAATATTCAGACCCAACGTGTGTCACCTAAGATCTCAGCTCAGTGCTAAAGTATTTGTAAAGAAGATCCTTTAAAATCTGGACATTCTCTCATATTTTTCCTCATGTAACTCTCATATAACTGGGCTCTGCTCTTTCTTACTCTCAATCTTTGTTTTCTCTTCCTTCACCTCTTCAGACCAAATGTCCTTAGCAAACCCCTGGATGTCGCCGACAGCAACCGTGACACAGAGCTCACCATCTGCTTTCTGAGAATTCACGATGCCCGATGCCCGATGCCAGGAGCATGAAACAGAAGCCCGGGAACCAGCAGCTTCACACAGCAGCTTGTTCCACGCTCGTGCTGCCACAGGGTCTGCAAGCCGGGAGGACAGCATGGGCACACTGCCTTAGACAGCCTCGCCTGTGTGCTCCACCTGCTCCTTGAATCGGCTTAATAAAACTAGCTCTCTGGGGGGGCCACTGAGACCTCTGAAGCAGCCAGTGTACATTTCATTAGCAGTCACCGGGACAAGGAAAATGTAGACTCGAGGGATAGGCTATCTTTTCGTGTGGTGAATCTAGAGAAGTTGCAAAGCATTTTTTTAAATGTATTTATTGGACAGAGAGAGAGATCACAAGTAGGCAGAGAGGCAGGCAGAGGGGTGGGGGGGGAAGCAGGTTTCCCACTGAGCAGAGAGCCCGATATGGGGCTTGATCCCAGGACCCTGAGATCATGACCTAAGCCGAAGGCAGTGGCTTCACCCACTGAGCCACCCAGGCGCCCCTGCAAAGTATTATAGCTAAGAGCAGGGACTCCAGAGGCGGAATGTCTGGGATGCCTTCTTGAGTCTGCCCCTTGAAACTGTGTGGCCTTGTGCTAATCACCCAACCTCTCTGTGTGCCTCAGCTTTCTCAACTGCAAAATGCAAATGACGGTGACCGTGATGAAAGCACCCTCCTCTGATGGTTGTCAAAAGGACTAAAGAAGAAGCTGATATTTGTAAGGAGCTCAGAACAGTGGAAGACACCACGCGCTCATGAATTTTCAACCAACATCAAACCTTATTAAAGGAACACCATACAAACCTCTCAACTTCTGCTCTGAGCTCAGGAACCGTGGCTCCCTGGAGAGCAACTGTTAATGGAAATACACATTTCAGAGCACAGGCTGAATACTGAATATTGAGCCCAACGCACTTCACTAACAGAGAGAAGGCTTTCTTTCGCTCACCTTTCTTTCCATCACAAGGACAGGAGCTGTCTGTGGTCCTCCTGCCACCCTGTTACTTCTCAGATCTCAGCCACTCATCACCCGCCAAGGTCACTAGCCTCTTGGGCCCCATTTCTAATGATCTTCGTGTTCTGGCTGCTCTAAATTCCTCCCGATACATAGCTTGGCTCCTATGACAACTTCAATTTCGTTCAAGTCAATAAACATTTACTAAGCACCCACTAGCCCTACTAAGCCCTAAGGGGGATACAGATAGCACCATTGTTGTTCGTGGACACATGTGAGCTGCTCACTGAGTGATCACAGGTTGAAACTCCCGGGTGGACTCCCAAAGTGCTGTGAGCAAAAAGGCATGCGGCAGAACATCAGGTGGCCTCCCAGAGAAAGGGAACTTTGAGCCAAGACTTAAGTGGTGAGATTTCAGTAATGAGAGACTGCTGGGGAAGGTCATCCAGAAGACCTGAAAACAAGTTGACTGCTGAGCTGGAGGCAGGCGACCTCAGGCTCCCCCCTCCAACCCTGTCCTTGGAATGTGTGCTCTTCTCACCTTTCCTGCTCCTGGGGATGCTCTGAGGACAGAACCTTGAGATGGTGACAGGCTGCTGAGAACACCTGCACGTAGAAACATTTAACAGGTGGTCCGTAGAAACATTTAACAGGTGGTCCGGTTGCTGCTGCTTGAGGCAAGCATTGTATGTAAATTCCCTTTGTTTATTACAACTGCCGCCTGCCAGTCCGGAGTGATCCTACTGTGGCCTTTCCTTGATCCCTCCCTGCCCTCTACCAGTACAGAGCCAGCTTCAGAGTTGACTGGGAGAGCTCCCCAGGGCCTTATGGACCAACAGAGATATAGGCTCCAAGTTTTGGAAGTGCAAGATGTTTACTCATTCATTCATTTGTTCAACAAACATTTATCCAGTGTCTACCATGTCCCAGGTATGGGGCTCGAATCCCTGCTCAGCCACCTACTAAATAATGCGCTGAGATCCACGTAACCCGACCATGCCCCAGGCTCCTCAGGTATAAGACGGGAGTACACAGCAACATATGGCTCGCAGATTGGTAGACTGGAGTGAGCTTAGAACAACACCCGCTACACAGTAAGTGCTGGGTAAAGGCTCCCTCACATTGTCATTGCTGTTACGTGTTGAACACACAGTTGTCTTAAATACACTACCTGCCATCAAGAAACTCACAAATATTACTAGAGGAACAGACATACACTCTGTACTCTCCGGGGAGATACATCTAGTGATTTTTGTTTGTTCTTTTCATTTTGTTGAAAATTTTTATGAAATTTTATGACCCTTACCTCCCAAATTCTTGCAAACGAAAGCATCCTTATGGATTCCTGGCTTTCTCAGAAATTACATTAATGACATCTATGGAGCCTTTCGGAGGCAGCCAGGTGGCCTGCCTGCTGATCCCCCAGCATCCACAGATACCAATCATCCGCTCGACTTGCTCATTCATTCTCCAAGAGCCGTAGGTTTCAGGTCCACGTCCAACCACGGCTGCCGCCGCATTTAGCATTTTTTTTTTTTTTAACGACAGAGGACAGAGTGTGAGGGAGGCAGATGTGAAGAGCAATTATAACACAGAATGGCAGAAATGGAAGCGAGGCCATTTTCGCAGAAGTTGCCATGGGAGTTAGCGGTTCGTGGTAAGCCCTGCATGGGGAGACGGCGGCTGACAGGAATGCGTTCTAGGAGGAGATGCTGGGTGCTGCCCTGGGCGCTCTTCTCTGGTCTTCCTGTCGCCTCCCTCGGATCCCATACATCGCCACAGCACTGCAATTATCATTCGCGTTAAAATTTGCATGCGCCGTCCAGACCCATCTATGAAGCTCCATAGGAATATTAGGGTCACCTCAAATACTACATGTCCCAAATGAACTCATGGTTTGCCCCTGAGCCCGGGGCTCCTGCGCCACTGTTCTCAGTTGCCCAAGCTGGAAACCTGAGCGTCCTCCTAGCCCCAACAGCCTCTGCCTTCCCCAGCAGCCACTCAGCACCAGCCCTGCCGTCCTGCCTCCCCACCACCCCTGAATTCTCTCCCCTTCACCCATGCCCACCCCAAACACCCAATTTCACCCCGTCCATCTTCGGTACAGGATCTTGGGCAATCGAACATTTTATCACATTTTCCTGCCCATTTTTTTCCCATGACTCCAATGATCTCATTTGTTTATTTACTTGTTTGTCCCATTGTATAAATTTGTCCATCTCTTTGGGGACCAGATAAAGAAACATCAGAGAGCACTTGGACAACCCTTAAGTTCCTTGATCTTCATTGTTGGTCTGTGTCAGTGAAATCCATAGAAACTGGAGTTTGGGCCTCCTGGGTGGCTCTGCTGGTTAAGCAACTGCCTTCAGCTCAGGTCATGATCCCGGATTCCCGTGATCGAGCCCCACGTCGGGCTCCCAACTCCATGGGCAGTCTGCTTCTCCATCTGACCTTCTCCGCTTTCATGCTCTCTCTCTCTCTCTCTCTCTCTCTCTCTCATAAATAAATAAAATCTTTAAAAAACAAAACAAAACCAAAAAAATGGAATTGGAACTCAGTCACGCGCCTACGATAAAAATGCCTC
>NW_026739834.1:18634-28634 GCF_022355385.1 Mustela nigripes | reverse complement strand
GAAACAGCATCCCCCTGTAAGACTCGGTGTTCTACTGGGGAAGCCCCAGTTTCCCACAGAGCTCACCCTTTCCTGTCACGTTGCTTCTGGGGATCCAGACTCGCTCTTCCTCTGGCATCCCTCCCTCCCTGCACAGGCCTCACTTCCCCCCATCCCCCAACCATGCCTTGGGGCCTTCAGAAGGAGAGCAAGGAGCCGGTGCAGAGACTGAGTGGTGCTCCCCAGCGGTGGGAGCACAAACTGACTCGGTGGTGGTCCGGGGTAGCTGCTGAGCACAGAGGGAGCAGCATCCCTGGCCAGGCGCCCAGCTGGGCCTTAGCTTTCCCTGTATTTACGCCCACTGTCCCCTGAATGGACTGGCTTGAACCGGACGTGGGGCTCACACCTATGAAACATCAAAGTGGGCTTAGCTGCTTTGCCCACCTGTAGCGGTCCCCGGGCGTCAAGATGACATCTCCGAGAATGCCCCACAACCGGGCCGCTGTTCTTCACACTGCTCGGGAAAGAGACCAGGCGGGGCTGCGTCTGCCATGTGCCCTCTTTTCTTTCTTCTGCCACCCCTTCCTCAGATCTTCAGCAAACTCCAGATAGCCACAGGGATGTGTTTAAAAGGAGGCACCCTTCCTACTGGAGACTTGCTCCTTTCTGATTTACAAAGAATAGGGAGGACGGGTAAGGAAATTCACATGGGGTGCCGGAGCTTTAACAGAGCACACTTCCCATCAGAACCCACTGAGCTCACATTCACTGGCCATGAAAGCCCAGCGTGTGTGCTGAGGAAGAAGAGCCAGCCGGCCAGGGTGCGGTACGAAATCGCTAGTTGCCGGTGATGGGGCAGGAGGCTGGAGGGAGAGGTGCAGACTAATGCCCACAACTTCCAAGGCCCAGGAGGTGAGGGCCGGGGGAGGTGACGTCATTCTCGCAGCCTCTTGCCCTCCCTGCTCTGTGGTAGTGGGTCCTAGGGAGCAAGTGAGCCAAGACCAGCCCAGGGACAGCAGTGTCTCCCTCCGTCCCTGGCTGCCCAGCTCTGCAAACTCCCCGGCAGCTCTGCATCCAGATGCTCCCACATTCACACAGCTCCTGCCCGCAAGCCACATGGCAGTCTGCGTTTCAGCAGCAGGTTCTCTCGTTCCCAGATTTTGCACCCACTTTCACTAAGTCAGTACAAACATTCCCTTTTCATACTCACAGCTTGCCTCCCCCCAGAAAGAAGAAGAGACTTACAGATATCTCCGAGTCCAGCTCGTTCCTCATCCCCCTGCGTACCCACCAGATGGACATACATGTCCTGGAGGAGTCTAGATGCATGTGTTTTACTCATAATGGCCCAAACCACCAATAGCCCTTACGTCCATTAACAGCAGAACAGGTGATGAGACTGTGTTGCTGTTCCCCAGTGGCTGACAACGCAACAGCAGAGACACCTGAACGACAACTACATACAACCACACGAATGAACCACACATGCCTTGTGTTGAACGGGAAAGGCAGACACACAAAAGAACGCACAGCACAACTCTCTTTACGTAAAAGGCTACAGCAGGCAAAGCTCGACCATGGTATTTGGAGTCAGGATGGTGGTTCCCCTTGGGAGGGGATGACCCGAAAAGGCAGGGGGTCTTCGCGGGTGCTGGCCATGCTCTGTCTGTCGTCTGGGTACAGTGTCCACAGACGGCTTCCCTTGGTGGCAATTAATCTATCTGCACACGTGCGATGTGTACACTTTTCTGTATGGATGTGATTTTTAAGGAGAGAGTTTCCTGGAAACCGCCCTCCCTTCCCCCAACACTAAGTTCACTCTAGATTTGAAGCCATTTAGGAACTTGTCATTTCAACCATGTACGTGTTATTTAAGTGACTTATTGCTTCGACTGTGCCCAGGGACTGCTCTGTGATAGACACACAACACCCGATGGCTTCCGTACCTGCTCGTTATGTTCAATACCTTCTTGCTTTTTCATCCTATTCCAAAGCACTTGTAGCACCCACTGGCATGATTAATAAGAAAGGCTTTAATTTTCTCTTCTTCCTTGATCGTTTGGAGCCAAAGGGCAGGCGGTAGCAAGAGGCTCAACCCGACGGCATGTCAGGCTCTTTCACGCCAAGTGCCATCACAGCCAGCCCTTTGCCTGACCATCACTCTGAGGTGAGAATCCTGAGCGCTAGGAGGGTCGTGGCCCCATCCGAGGCTCTCAGAAAGCCTCTCAGTGACCCCAAGCCCCTGCTTGTCAAACCACATTTGTAAAGTAGGGGCTTCTCCACAGAGACAGTTTTCCAAGATGTGATGAGGAGGTGCATGGTTTTGGGGGGGTCTGGCTTTGACAGCGCAACCTCCCAGGAAGGCCGGAAGAAAAGGGAATGAGGAAGAGGGGGAAAAGGATGGACCATTGGAGGAAAGATAGGCAGGGACTACCCAAAGGAGCCAAAAGCATCCTCCTACCCTAGCTTCCTGCCGCCCTTGGGCTCTCTGCTGCCCCCTGCTGGTCTCACTCTCTGCACGTTTGGTGGATGCTCCCAGAGCAGCCCAGGGTGCCTGACCTCCCTGGGTTGCAAACGTCCCTCTCCCCGCTCCTGCATCTGTCATTGCCTGCACCCCAACTTGAGCACGCCATACTTGGCTTCCAGACGTCAGTCTGGCTTTCCTTTTCCTGGCCCCTTTGCATATTTCTTCTAAGAAAACAGACTCTAAAAGGTTGATTTCCAGCTGTGTGACTCATTTGTCCTGGTATCCAGCGGCTTGCCTTTCCTCCAGGGAGTGTGTATGGGGCTGTGGGTGGAGGTGGTGACAAGGTGATGGTGTTCATCCCTCGGCTGTTGTCCCTTAGTCTTCGAGGTGCCCTTTCTTCTCTGCCCACGAAACCACCACGCCTGGTCCTGATGCCTGTCCTGTGGAGTTCAGAGGTCAGGCGCTGAGCCACACCTGTGCCTGGTGACTGCTCCCACCCGCAGCTGGAGACCCAAGGCCTGGGAGAGCAGGCCCTTGTGGGGCAGGCCAAGGGCTGCGGCGGCTGAACTGGGTGCTCTCCAATGCCTCGCTTTTGGCCCATGTGGAGGAGTGGGAAGGAGAGATGCAGGGTGAAACTTGTGCACCTGTCTCGAGAGTAGTTGTCACTGGTTACGCATTAACAGAGGACCGGGGCAGCAGGGCAGGCCCAGGGCTGCAACCGAAAAGTGTATGGGCGTGTTTATAGCCGGCAGCCCATTACCTCTTCTGCCAAAAATGCACCCTCCCCCCCACATTTCATGTCCGCCTTGTCACAAAGCTGACATGACAGGTGGGCAAACAGCAGGGTGACGAGCTAGGAAAATCCCTGAGCTTCGGCAGGTCCACAAATCTCCCCTCTGCCTGACCTGAGCTGCTTTATCGCCTGGGAACCATCTCTGCAGATAATGGGGCCCACCAAGGGTGGGCTGTGGAGATGGAAGCTGCGGGAGGCCCAGGAGGGGAGAGGGGAGGAGGTACGGGGATGAGAGGCGGTGGGGAAGGAGAAACACATCACCTCCACGGGGATGGGGCCCTTTTGAGTTTCTTGCCCTAGATGTTGAGAAGCAGTGGGGGAGCAGCTGGGAGCAGAAGGGCCCCAGTGGGAGCAGGGTGACAAGGGTTTTGGAGGCACTGGGACATTTGCTGTGATCATGACCATGGGGCCAGTCAGGGCATAGCAAGGGCTCTGAAACGCCCAGGGCCAGTGAGGACTTGGGTTACCCTCTAGCCCACTGCCGGTCTCAGAATTCAGGGTAGAGAGATGAGGGAAGGACACATGAAACTCTAAAATAAAACCCCTGTAATTCATGGGAAGTTCAGAGACCCCAGAAGAACCCCCTTGGTTCTCAGGCCATTAGGACACACACAAACTAGAGATTGAGACACATCTACCTGTACCCGCCCCCCCCAAAGGCTTCTGTATCTTCCCTCCGTGCATCCATTCTGCCTGTTCCTCCATTTCTCTCTCTCTCTCTGCCTTTCTTTGCCTTCCTTCTCTTCTGCTTTCCACAAGTATTTATTAAGCTCTAACTGTGTGCAGGGCCCTGAGTGAGTAGCTGGAAATATGTAGAAAAGTAAACATGATCCCTGCTCTGGGAACTTCCCAGACAAGCTGGGAGAGAAACAGGCATCAGGGCACCCCTGAGCCCACCCAGAGCCTGTGGGATACGGGCACGGTACCCCTCTGGGCAGACACAGCCCGTGGGCACAGGGTTGGTGGAACTAGTGGCAGCTTTGTACAAATTAGGAAAGGGAGCCCTTCCTCTGAGCACAAGCAGCTCTGCACCAGGCCACCAAGCTGAGCACCCCCTTAGGGCACGGGGTGGGGGACAACATACTGAGCTTCCTCCCCAGTCGAGGATGGTGGCAGTCCACTGTGTCTAAGGGTGCCAGATCTAAGGCCCAAACTTTTAAAACATTGTGATAAAACACATATAACATAACGTTTACCATCTTACTCATTTTTAAAAAGATTTTTATTTATTTATTTGAGAGAGAGAGTGTGTGTATGTGTGTGTGTGAGCAGGGTGAGCGGCAGAGGCAGATGGAGAAGCAGACTCCCTGCTGAGCAGGAAGCCCAACTCAGGGTTCTATCCCAGGACCCCGAGATCATGACCTGAGCCGAAGGCAGATGCTTAATGAACTGAGCCACCCAGGTGCCCCTTAATCATTTTTAAGTGTACGATTCAGTAGTGTCGTGCAAGCAATTTCCAGAATTTTTCACTTTGCAAAACTGAGACTTTGTGCCCATTGAACAGTAACTTTTCCTCCAGTTCCCCCTCCCACACTGGTATGAAAGGAAGGTGGGGGGTGCCAAGATCCATGGGTGACACACTGGGGCTGCATGGCGAGCCCTGGAGGGGGATGCCTGGGTGAAGACGGGAAACCACAGGGTGTGAATGGTGGCGGGCCCTTCCCTGTCCCCAGCGAATCTGCATAAAGGAACGTGTCACCTCCTCAGTGTGTCTCATTTGGTCACATACAAGCAGGGACAAGCTTCACCGCCGGGTTCCGTGACCTGACCAGCCATTCTCTAAACCCCAGATTTGCCCATGACTCTGGTCTCACCTGTAAAATGGAGAAAATGGCCCCGACGTGATATGTTTTCTGTGATCATTAAGTGGACAATACTGAAAGAAAGAAAGCTGCAATTGTTCAGGGATGTAGGTGGGAGATGCGAGGGTGGACAGAAGCGGCAGCAGAAGCGGGACAAGCCAAACTTGAGGGCAAAACCCAGCTTCATACCGCATCTTCTTGGACATGAAAAGTGCGTACAAGCTATTTATTCTGAGCTCCAAGAAGCAAACGTGCTGGTGACATTCCTGGAACAATCGTGGGGATGGCAAGCTTTCTAAATGCCTTACCACCCCGTCTCATCGCTCCCTCCCAGCGATGTGGCCCAAACTGGTTTGATCGTCCTAATGTTATAGATGAGAAAATGGAGGCCCGTTGTTTGATTCTCAAGTTCACAAGGGTAGTGAGTGTGAGAGCCGGGTTGGGAGCCTGGGCAGATGACAGACTGCGCTCTGGACCACTATACTTCCCTGTTTCTTGACTTGTGGAGAATGCTGGGGCAGCCCCCTGTCCTAGGGGCACCTGTGCACCTGTTCTGCAGGGTGGCCTCCTCCTCACCTCCCTCCCCGACACAGCCCTCCCTGAGAGGCCAGCCCTCTTCTCCTCCCGGAAGTGGTGGTTTCCGGCACTGGCTTTCTGGGGTCTGGAGACAGCAGCAGACAGGGAAGGACACATCTGATGGGACTTCATGAATGACCACTGCTTACTTGAGGGAAATGCTTTGTGAAAATCCATCTCTGGTCCCTTGTCCCACAAGCATTTGCGGACACTTCAGATATGAACCTAAAGACCATGGCCTACTAACTAAAAGGGTCTTATGTCTTGTAGAATGATTACTTCATTTCTGCCTACCTTAATGGGTTTTGGCCAAACCACTATTGACCAATGGTGATGACCAGCACTTTGGGACATCTCAGACACTGCCAACTGTGTTACCCTTGGTCCCCAATTACATCTGGCCCCCTTCTCTACTTCTTCCACTAGCCTAGGCACTCTCATCCCCAGTGACTGGAAGAGTGAAGCCCACCAGAGCCCACATGCTCGTGGAGCCCACCTGCCAGGCATCATTCCAGGCCGCTGAAATAGGGACAGATCTTGAAGGCAAGAGCGCCTCCAGCTCCCAATCCTTTAGCACTGCTCCCTGGACCACCATTATCATTAGCGTCAGGTGCCTGGGGATGGGGCAGGTACATGATGATGTTGGTCAAGGTGGCCTCTTACTGTCCTGACCTCAGAAAAATTGAATGGAAAACCATAGAAGATGCACAGAACACACACCACTCGAGGGCTCATGTGTAAGGAGGTATAGGAGTCTCCTTTATGTCAAGCTACAAGACAAGTGTGAGAATGAAGACAGACATGAGCTGAGCTTCCCAACAGATGGCTGCCTAGGAGGTAGACATGGGGGACGTCTCCCCAGCCTGGGGATCTATGCTTCCATGTGGGGAGTTGCTCAGCCTGGAGGGGTCAGTTCCGTAGGCTTTCCTGAAGGTCCTCCTCCTCCTTTCTCTTTCTTTTGTCATGGTTCATGGGGGAGAAAAATGAAAGTCCTAGACATTTTTTCCCCAACCACTTCAATTATCCTTTGCCTGTCACCTGTATCATCTTGAATCCAAGGCACTGTATAGACAAGGGTGTTCCAGTGGTGTGTGAGTTTTCTGCCATCTGTCTGTCTCTCTCTCTCTGCTCAAGTGTGCTGTTCGCCTCTCCTGGAAAGTTGGTCCTGTGGCTCAGTCTTTCTTTCCTTTACCTATTCATCATTCAACAAATACTTCCAGTGCTTTTCCTCTTCCTGTCCTAGGCAAACCAACAACGTTCCCTGCCCTGAAGAGTTTCCAGCCTCACTTCGTGTATTTCCCTCTCTTACTCCTGGCTCTCCTTTCTTGATTCTTTGAAGACCTCTGGTGTAAGCAACTCAACTGGTCTGATACTTGCCCAAGAAAGTCAGCTAAGAAAATTCTTGGAGTGGGGGAATAATTCGTCTGTCTACTTCTGCTAAACACAGAAAATAAAACAGAAATTAAAGTAAATATCCCAAAATTATAGTTTATGATGTGTTACTAAAATGCTGCACCTTTTTCTTTTTTCTAAACTCAATTGTAGGATGTCAGTTTACTTTGTGGCAACAAATGACTCTTTATTTCTCCGTGACTGAACTTTTATGGTCACTCTGGCCTAGCCCTTTGCCTTGCCCGGCCCCCCTGTGCCCACCCGTATCAGTGCAGAGAATCTGGGCCAGGGGAGGGGAGGGGATTTCTGAATGTGGGTAAGACGCCAAACAGATTCTGCTCATCTCGGGGTTTGGTGAAACACTTTGCTCAGAAACTTTACAGCCAGTGGGAATTGATGGCTTGTGTTTGCCCTTCAAATAAAGGAACATTGGAGGTAGAGAGGGCGTTCTTCAGTGGAGCTGCTGACTTTTGAAATCTTGAGCCTTCTTCCTTATCAGGCCTGTTTATTACAGGTTTCATAAATGTTTTATGAGGGTATGGTGAGGCCCTGCTGACTGGGGGGGGGGGGTGGCAGCTGTCTCCAACTTTCCACATTGTTGACAAGATCAAAGGACAGATTTACCACCTCATAAGATTGGGTGGATAAGATAGGGCGGAATCCCGGGTTGACTCCTTGCCTCCGTGCACACGGGCAAACAAAGCGGGCGCAATCCAATACCGTGTGCTTCCCTTGCCTGAACGTCTTCACATCGTTTGGCAAAACCATCTGGACCTGCCAAGCAATTCCTGCCCCCAGAAGCCAACTAT
Organism: Mustela nigripes; assembly: GCF_022355385.1. Classification (NCBI taxonomy): domain Eukaryota; kingdom Metazoa; phylum Chordata; class Mammalia; order Carnivora; family Mustelidae; genus Mustela; species Mustela nigripes. The sequence goes on along the minus strand of NW_026739834.1, from coordinate 20,816 downwards.
TCTTTCTCCTTAACCGTTTTAGAAATTAAAAAAAAAAAAAATACGTATGTCAAAAAGATTTAAATCACCTGAGCACTTCAGTCTTCATTCATAAAAGCGACAGTCATTTAAAAATATGTACAATGGAAAAGAGGAAACACTGGGTGCCTGAAAATAATTTATGGTCAAATAAATCATCTCTGGAACATTTATATTTTCAGGTAGAGAAATTGTATTGACTTATTTCCAGCCATTGTTGACATTTTACTGCAATTGCCTCGACAATCTTTGAGAATGTTCTTTTAATCTCTGTCATTAGTATCGGAGGCTTCTCTTATTGCTGTCAAATCCTTCTTCTTCCTCTTTCTCTTCCTTCCTCTTCCTCTCCTCCTCCCCCTCCTTCCCCTTCTCTTCCTCCTCCTCCTTCTTCTTTTTCAACAGAGGGAAGAGTTCCTTCTGAATCAAAAGAAGTTTCTCTGGTTTTCCAGAAATACCCATGCCACTCACCTTCTCTGTAACTCAGAGATGGATGGGCCCTGAGGCCCTGCCTGTGGTCAGACCATCTCTGGGAAGGTTCAGTACGTTCTGGCAGTGGTAGGCACATAGCGAGGTAATTCATTCGAGGGGCTAGTGTCTGTACCCAGCAATGTATGAAGCGGCTAATTTGTAATCTGCATTGTTCTGGAAGGTTGTACAGCCAATCCTGAGAAAATCGGTGAAGATAGCTGTGCTTACCTTGACTTTGTATTTCCTTTACTCTAAGCTCTGTTCTTCCCATCCCGAGGCTCTCCCCTTCCCGAGCTCCCTGATTTCTCTCTCCCAGGCTGCCTGCTCTCCCCACGTGCCCACCACCACCCACCCACTCTGCCCCCACAGCTCTGCTTTCCTTCCAGGGCAGGCTTTCCTCCTTTCTCTGCTCTTCCAAGTGTATCTGCTGAGTGTCCCGAGGCCACTCTAGCCCCCGTGAGGCTGAGGCTGCCGGACAGTTCTCATTTATCATGGCTGCTCAAGTTTGTTCATTCGCAGAGTGTTGAATGCTAACGGTGGCATTTCCACCATTAGCTGGGGATCCCACCATGTGCCCCTCAAACAAGCATGTTAATTCAGACCATTGCCCTATGAAATGCTGTTGTCTTTCAAGCCACTTCTGACCTCTGGCTTTTGCACCTGTGTCCAGGCCCAGGGCACATGCAGTGATGGCACAGACTGAGAAACACGCCCCCTCCCCAGCTCTGGGCATGGGCTAGGCCCACATTCCATCTCCTAACTTGCATTTAGAGGGACAAATGCCTACTCAAGCTTTGTAAATGGTTCTCAAGGGTAATGTGGGATTGCCGTAGGGACTGAACCACCAGCCCTGGGTTGGATCAGGCCTGGAGAGAGGGGTTGGGGAAAGGATTTGGTGGAAAGATCAAACAGGAAGGACTGTTTTAAGAGTTATGTCCGAACGTGCAGAAGCAGCAATGTACGCCTGGGAGGTAGATTTAATTCACTGTCATGGGGCAGCCTCTTCTCTCATCCCACATTAAAACAAAAAAAAAACAACAAAAAATGAGGCCCAACCCCCTGCCCCCTCAGACATAGCACTGGATGCAGGGGATTTCTTTAAAATGCAGATTCCTCGTCAGCAGCAAGTGAAGGCGGCTTTGGAATCTGTATCTGAGCACAGACCCCGGATGGCTCCAATGCAGAATGGGTTGGGACCTCGTGAATGCCGACCTGGATCCATGAACAGGCCCTGCGCTGGGAGGTGGGACAGGTGTCTTCTAGTCCCCCAGCTGCCTCCCTTCAGCAGTGTGACCTTGGACAAATCACGTTGCCTTGATGGATTAGGGCCCTTGGATCCCCACAACCCCCGCCTCTTGTCCCCAACACCGGCTTCAGGATCTCAGGAGTCTGGGCTAGTATCTAGTCATGCTGTTTGGTTCAGATCTGGTGAACACCAGAGCTTCTAGCAGAATCATATCGTATCTATGCGTTCATTGTGAAGCCATGTTGGCAAAGGAAGGGCTCTAACCTCTCCCCTGTGGGTTTATATGCCAGCCTGACTCTGGGTTCCTGCAGCCCTGAGGCCAGTTGGCCACCCTCACGCCATTTCTGTTTTGCCAGCTGTATGTGCCTCCCCCACAACTCCAGGAGCAGCACTGCAAGGTCAGGGGCCCTGGCGGGAAAGCAGACTGCCTCTGTCCTTTACCAGCTACCG
>NW_026739834.1:6911-15634 GCF_022355385.1 Mustela nigripes | reverse complement strand
ACAGGGATATAGGTTTAATGTATTTGGTTTTCTTAAGAGCTCTCTAAGCCCTATCAGCATCCGCTGTGAAGAATATTCACAGTTTAATGGAAGCTGGAGGGAGGAAAATCAATTCCTAGTGCTCCAATCTAAGTGTCTATCTAGAACGAGTGCAAAGGATGTCCCATTAGGTATGTCCTCACATATCACAAAACTCATGCCGGTGCCTGCATGCAGAGCTTCAGCCTGTCAAGAAGCATTTTACACTCCACAGCCCAAGGCAGCCTCATATCTGAAACACTGTCGGAAATGCTGAAAGCCCTCCAGAGCCTTCCACCTGAGGCTGGGGGACATGGGGCAGCTGGCATCCTAGTTCATCTTTGCTCAAGGCCCTCGTGGTCTGAGAGAGAAACTCTAAAGATGGAGGGTTGCCTAGGAGTTTTGCCTTTGGGACATTGTATGGTTGGGATACTCCACGAATATTCATTCCCTCAGTGCCTGCAAGATTTCTAAGCTGACCAGAATAGGGGGGGATGTGTTCATGAGTTCTCATGCACAATAGAGAAGCAGGCCCATGCTAAAAAAAGAGAGACAGGTCTGCTTCAGGGGGGGAGTCATCTTGTTTTCGGTTAGGGACGATCATCTCATTTTATTGTTTCATTGGGATATTATTAACCACCCTAACTATGGGGAGAGAGCACATGTCATGCATGGTCCCGAGCAGAAGAATGCCAGGCTAAAGGCAGGGGACCCAGAAGAACAGTGACGGGATTCAGGAAGGGAGTTAGGTAGCCAACCCCACTATAAGTCTTGGACGTGGTTCCTCTTAGCATCTTACTTTTCCCTCATTGAAAGGATTCAAGCTGGCTGTTCCTGCACCTTTGGGGGTTAAGGAGATCATGTCATCCTTCCACAAATCAGATCAGCTGCAAGAATGGAGACCAGAAAGTGAGTTGTACATTGGAGAAGACCTTTGCTGATGCTATGACTCTTGCTCGAAGATCAAGAGACCATGACAGAGCAGCAAAATCTCTCTATGAGCAAACCAGGCTCTCAAGAGGAGCAGAAGTAATGAAGAAATATTATGAAGAAATTCAAGAACTGAATGAAGACTCGAGATACTGGTGAAGGCACAGCCGAGATCGGATGGAGACTGGTAGCAAGAGCACAAAGAACTTCATACATCCCTGGAGGGACATCAGTAGGCTTTGGGACTTCAAATAAGCAAGTACTAAGGCAAATGTTTGGGTTGCTAATGGCAATCCAAAAGGATGACCTTGGTATAATAATGAAATTTAATGAGCATCACTCTAAGATACTATGAGCCCATGCTGACCAGGTAATGGAAATAGCAGCAATAATGAGGAAAGCCACTTAGATGGGTAAGCACCAGGGTTGCATGCAGTAGGAAAAGAATTTTCATCTTAAACAGGAAATCAAGGATTTGAGGGAAATCCTTCAAACTCGAGATCTAAGTTTTAGCCTCAAGGAAGATGATGCGTAAGAAAGTACACTCTTTATCAAGTTATCAGTCTCTGTCAATTCTTACCAATTGATCTGAACCTGAGAAGGACTGAACATTCCTGTGACATGGCTCCAAAAAAGCCTCAGGGCTGGCCTGCTACATTAATTTATTAGAGGAATAATAGTGAAGAAAGCTATCACCACCTGAATCATTTATTACTTTTAGATTATGTACAATACACTGGCAAATGATATTTTTAAATGATCACCTCTGAAAATGCATAATAAATTAACAAGGCATTATTCTTATTAAAATATAATAGAAAAATAATTCAATATAGTAAAAGTTCTCAAGATGATATCATAGGGCAATTTCATGTTTATTTTTTGAGGAATTCCTGCTCTCCAAAGTGGCTGTACCATTTTACATTCCCATCAGTGATGCAGGAAAGTTTCAATCTCCCCACATCCTTATTATTTTCTCTTTCTTATTAGAACCATCTATTAACTGTGAAGTGGTACCTCCCTGTGGTTTTGATTTAGCATTTCCCTAGTGATTAATAATATGTCGGTTTTTTTTTCATGTGTCCATTGACCTTCTTCATATATCTTCCTTGGAGAGATATCTGTTCATATCCTTTGTCCATTTTTAAAGCAGCATGTGATTTCAAAGATACAAATTCATCTTCTTGTTATGGAGTGGTGAGAGTTCTTTACATATTCTGGGTACAAATCCATTAACAGGTAAGTGATTTGCAGCTACTGTCTCTGAGACTGTGGGTTGTCATTTTTTTCCTTTCTGATTGTATTTCAAGTTCTTTCCCAAACATGGCTCTAGGAATGGCCAGATTCAAGTATACCCATAGGCTTGGCCCCCCCTACTGTCTTGTATTCATGCTTGAATATTCATTCACCAACATTAAGCTCCAGGATGGAGGATGTGACAAAGCAGGACCCTCCTCCATGGCAGGAGTCCTTTTCTGATTTCAGAGATGGCAGTGGCAGCCAGTATGGAAAACACACTGGAACTTCCCCCTGGAGCTGGGCTGTGATGGGATGTGTCTGCCATGGACATCATCATTTTTTCCCTGACCTCTCTGCAGCTTCTGAAGACATGGCAGAAAAATAATCTTCTTTGAAGATACTGTATAACAGTTGCAAAAAGCAAAAAAAAAAACAAAAAACAAAAACAAAAACCGCTTCCAACACATTATGCTTACTGATATTTTGCGTTTGTTTCAGTTGTCGAATGAGCTGATTGATGCATTTATCTGGAGAGCCGGGTGAGCCCACCCTCTTGAGGAAGCAGGCTACTGTCAAGATATCATGAGATGGAAAGGGTGCAAGAACCCAGAGACTGCCTGGAAATTTTTCCCTAGAAAGGCAATTTCATGAGTGATGTTTTTTAAACAAATGACACCAACCTTCTTCAGGTAGGTTGTCTGTCAAAGAGATGCTTTTATGCTTTTATTCTTGACCTTGACTTGTCTGCATTTCAAGATAAATTCTCAGACAAACTTCATATTGGGAAATCCCCAAGTCACATAAGATTCCCATAGCAGCGTTTTTATGGCCCGGGGGGTTGCTTTGACAAATACACTACTGAAAATAATCTTCAGAAGAAGCCTTGCAGTGGTCCCCTGCATCAGAAAACTCGCCTCATTAATCCCTTTGATGCAAAAAACAAAGGCCAAGTGATGTTTATCTGGCATTTCCAAGACATAAAGCTGCACTTTTAATCATCTTAGGTGCGCCTTGTCATCTTGTTGCCTCCAGGAACCATGTAGGAACCAGTCCAGTCATTTAAACCTGACCCCTTTTCCTTTCTATTTCTCCTTCTTTTCCAAAAGTGCCTGCCTTGCTTAAGTAGCTTTGAGGGCTTGATAAGATTTCTTTTTTTTTTTTTTTCCCAGATTTTCTGGAACTAAAAGGATCATGTTTCTTTACGCTTGCTCCATCATCTTTCCCCTTTTTTACATTCTTAATGGTATTGTTTGAGTATGAATGTTTTTAGTTCAATGAAGTCCAATTTATCTACTTCTGTAGCTTTTGCTCTTGGCATTGTATTTAAGAAAACATTGCCAATCCCAGGGTCATTAAGACTTACTTTTGTACTTTCTTGTGAAGGTTTTATGTTCTAGCTTATACGTTTAGGTCTAGGATCTCTTTTTGAGTTCATTATTGCATATCATGTGGGGTAACCGTCCAAGGTCATTCTTTTATATGTGGGTATCTAGGTGTTTTAGCACTATTTGGGGAAAAAAACCCTATTCTTTCCCCAATAAAATGTCTTGGTATCTTTGTTAAAGACCAGTTAAATAACTGGTCATAAATGTAAGGGCTTCTTTCTGGATTCTCAATTCTAGTCCATTTATGTATCTGTCCTTACACCAGTAGAACATTGTCTTGATTACTACAGCTTTATAATAAGTTTTGAAATCAGGAATTATCAGTCCTCCCAACTTGGCTGTTTCTTCCATGATTATTTTGGCTACTTGGGCCCATATGAGTTTTAGGATTGATTTGTCGATTTCTGCAAGAAAAGCCAGCTGGGATTTTGAATTGGTAGAGTAATTGGAAGGATATTGCCATTTTAACAATATTAAGTCTCAGCATCCCAGCTCTGACAGATTCACTGAATACATCTATGTATCACGAGTCACCAGTTTCCTCAAGAAAGGACACTGAGCACATATCTAGTATTTTCTTTTCCATCTAAATTCAGTTTACAACACTGAAAAGTTACAGAGACACCACTGGGTGAAGTAAACAGATTGTGCTTAGATTTTTAAAAGGAATTGAGAGAGATTGTTTGAAAACCTTCCGCCTTTTAATCATGTCCATTAGTTCTGGGTTCCGTGTGTGTGTGTGTGTGTGTGTGTGTGTGTGTGTGTGTGTGTTTTGTTTTTGTTGTTTTTATTTTTTAGTTTCCCTCTGTGCCTGTATGTGCTAGTCATTACTAAAAGCCAGTTTATAATGGACAGACTCTGGCTGTCCTCAGTGGTTGATAATGAATCACTGGCACCTGGGTAGGACAATATTGAAGATGGAAATGTGACTGTTTTATTTATTTTTTTCTCCAGACACTGTGGGGTTTGTAACTCATCTGTTACAGGTAAGTGTTTGTAGCCCCCCAGGAAAAAATTGCTTTTCCCTGAAAATTCATTGGCCCTGGACACAAGTAGGCTGCCGGAGTGAGGCAGAAAACCCCAATGGAGGTTAAGAGCAGGGGTCCATGTCCCCACCGCACTTGCGTGAGCCGGGGGGAGGGGAGCAGGTGCAGCGCGAATACTGCAGTGGGAGGGATCATCCGCTCGACCCGCACCTTAATGAAACAACACTCTGAGACACAAGGGGTGTGAATGTGGTTGAATTTGTAGAAGTCACAATTCCTGACCTCATCAGGAGGTGTTAATGTTTTTGCCTTGGACTTGCCAATGTCCGCTCAATACAGGCTCAGACCTTTCCTCCTCACTGGCTTCCCTCCAGAAACTCAACAATGTTGTGTTTCTTAGAATGGGAACTTCTTACCCAGGCTATGCATGGGCAGCCCTTTGATCTTTTCATCCCTCAGCTGGGTAGCTGATGATGGTGATGCTTTCAGGAACTCTTCCCCTGCACTTGACTTACAGAGGGCCCTTAAGAGGGCTTGGCAAGGAGCCAATGCGGTGGAGAAAGAATGACATGCTGGAAGCAGGTCTGCAGTCTTTGGGTGGAGGAGCCAGAGTCTTTCAGGGACCAGAGTCAGGGCCTGTTTAAGAACCGTTCTTGATTCCACTCCAGGGCCTCAGTCTGAGCGGAGGATTTGGGATCTCACCACACACCTTCTCTTGAGAATTTTTAAGTGTTCTAATTAACACAATAACCACATATATTGTCAACATAGTAATTTATATGCGACCAGATGTTCACCTTCTTTTCCTCTCTGAAAGCAGGATGTAGGAAGAAGGGCTAGACTGGTTAGTGAAGGTTTGAGGGTCAGAGGTTGGGGGTCTGGCTTTCTGGAAGCCGCCCCAGTCCTTCCCGTGCAACTCAGCTGCACCTACAAATGAGGGAGCACCGGTCCACTGAGGAAGCCCTGATTCCCTGAAGCATGGCGGGCTTGGGCGGGCCTGATAACGGACGGAAAGCAGGATTGTGAGTAAGTCGTGAGGCAGTAACTATGCAGGTCCGCTAAAGTAGAAGTTTTGTTTCTGCCCCTCCAGCTGCCAACCAGCAGCCTCACCGCTCACTGAATCAATCTTTTTTTTTTTTTTTTTCGACTCTGTACCTTTGTTTTCTTAAAAACAAGATTATTTAGGGAGGAGCAGATCACTGAATATAAAGTAAACAATTCCTGGGCACTGGGGTCCGTTCCAATCACTGGGTAACAGTGATGGTAAGAGAAACAGCCACCACCCTCACGGGCTGGTGATTGTCTAAGCTAGAGAAATGGTAAAGGTGGAAACCAACGCAGAGCCTTTGGGCAGATAGGGCTAGAAGAACACAGGCAGCCATACAGCGTTGTAGCCAGAGTGCTAAAGCTAGTCAGAACAGAACTTATACTCATTGAGATCCTCAAACAGGTGGTTCCTGTAGAATATCTCATGAAACCCCCCATGCGGGGAGGAATCCCATCCTCCGAATGGACTTAGTAAAGCCGAGGCTCCCTGAGGCCAGGATAACATCTCCTCCCCAACTCCCTCCAACCCCCAGGGCTGTGCAGAAAGTTATTGTACGATCTAGTCCAATTCCAGGTCTTCTGACCGCAGACCCTGTGCTCTTTCCATTATGCTGCCCACCCAGGACCCTCTTCCAGCCCCTCAATTTACAAAGGGTCTCCGAATGAGCTCGTGGGAAGCTGAAATCCAGAGACTTCCATCGCGCTGTGTGCAGTGAAGCCCTCTCTGTTTTTGACTTATTGTGGGAGTGAATCAGAATGGGCTGCAGTTGAAATCCGGCAGCAAGACCTTGTCCCAAGGCCAGGGCATCCAAGGAGAAAGTCCTTCAGTTCTCACAGAGGAGTCCTGGGGCCCCGAGGAGCTCCCGAACTTCTCCGACCGTGCCCGGCTGTCTCCCTCCTGCCGCCTCCCTGACTGCCAGACAGCGGCTCTCAGGCTCCCAACTGTCCCCATCACACCCTGAGTGTCGGTGCTATTTTTAAACCCCTCTTTTCTGTGCCCTTTTAATCTGACAGGTGAAGAATTGCTGTCATTTTCACACTGAATAACATTCATTATTTAGTATCTGTGGTGAAAGACCTGATTTACTACCAGGGTACTTCTTCCTAAACCATGCCTAGGAGGCCGTTTTAATACGGAGAGGGAACCGGTTGGGTTTTAGACCTGCTGACGTGTGACAATAAATGGAGGAGGGACCTCTCTGTTTAGGGGGAGGGGAAGGGCTCCACCGACTCAGGGGGGTGGGCCCTGAGTCATGCCCAAGGAAGAAAGGGCTTTCAGGAACATCTGAGGCTATCAGGATCAGCAGCCCAGAATTGGCCTCTGTGTCTGGAATGTGGTCACCAAATAAGGGCAGTGATTTCTCAGAATAATAAGAGCTATTCAATTTAGTGCGCCAAGTTCATTTACTGGCTTATGCAGAAGAATATCCCATCACTACGTGGTCTGTAAGCATGTGCCTATCAAACGTCAGGCATTTGAGCAGTTTCCTCTTGCCCCGCCTCATGTGGCACAAACTCAGCCACTGTCCAGTGAATGTGTGTAAGAGCGTCAGGAGCCCACCTGCCCATGTGGGGGAAGTTGCCCTCCAGGGGGACTGCAGTATTCTGTGGCTGGCGTGGGGCACCCTGATGGAGGGCCCTTGCTGCAGCCCTGTCGGGTGCTGACTTTAACTCCTGGCCCGACTTTTCTGAGGGCAGGTCTCTGGGAGGGACTCCTGAGCACCCCAGCTCTCCTGTCTCCTGCCTGAGACTCTGGGCCACACGACCGTCAGCATTCATCTATCCCAGAGCCCAGGCACACTGGACTGGTGCTTTGTAAAGCAGCCCGCATCTCAGAGCGTGCTCTCACCGTTTGGCTTCCCAGGCTGGAGCTGACAGTGCAGACCCAGATTTGAACTTCACACGCTGTGCTTTCGGGCTTGCCAGCTGCCAAAATAGTGTAGGAGGGCAAGAGTGGGCAGAAGGAGAGCCGGTTCTTCTTCTGAAATCTGTGGCTAAACTCAGCTCTCTTCTTGCTTTTCCCCTCTCTGCCGAGGCCCCTCACGGATGTGGCTGCTTTGGTCATAGCCATGGTAAGTGCTGTGGGCACAGACACCTGTTAGGGAACACTGTGACACTGCTTGCTCAGACCAGTGAATGGTGGAGAGGGGAGGGAGGTGGCTGTCCCCTGTGAATGTCCCGGGATGCTGAACCAGATCAGGGGCCCAGGATCCTGGCACGGAGCTGACCAGAGCTGTGGGGCAGAGGGTCAGATCCCCTCTGCACAGACCACAGGTCCGCGAGTGAAACAAAACACACGGCATCCTTGCTTTTGGCTTTCGATGACCTAGAGGCATTGGGGTCATTCTGTCCCATGCCTGCTATGGTGTGTACCAGAAAGAGTTTGCTCTACAAACAGAGACAGCAAAATGATTTGGAAACTGTCTTGACTTTTCATGTGGGTGGTATGTTTCCATAGGATAAAAATAAGTTGTTTGTGCCTTCACTATAAAATGCAAATCTAATTATTTTCATTTCTGACACCAGAAGTAAAATCCAAATAATTAACAAATATCTGTTTGTTAAGTCAGCGGTCTTGTGTTAAAACACAGCCCCCAAGGTCTTGCTTGCTGGTCACTGTATACTTCTATATAAACATTGGCTTTGGGCGGTTGCTTGAATGCAGTTTCGGGGAGCTGTGCTTCTGTATTTTCTCCTATGGTCTGGATTTTCAGCTCTCTACCATTAGAGCTATTAGAGTACAAGGCCCCTTGGGTTGCTGTCTCCAGGAGCCATCAAGCAACTACAAGAAAGAGCAATAGGACATTCTGAGCCCTACCTGTGCCTCCTGCTACCTCATAGCCTGCCTCGCTCCCTGGATACTGCCCACTGTACTTCTATGGCTCATACCCAGGAATATGTGAAGACTGGGTACTCATCCATTTGACTGCAGACATGAAAGCTGACATTTATGGAAGCTTACTATCTGTTAGTGCCTTTGTTAATTCCTTCAGTTCTCAACCTGATTCAGGAGCTGTGGTTGTCACCCCCCCACTTCTCAGACAAGGAAAATGAAACTTAAAGAAGCCAGGTGGCTTGTCCAAGGGCATGCAGATTGAAAGGGGGGAGCTGGGATTTG
>NW_026739834.1:0-3911 GCF_022355385.1 Mustela nigripes | reverse complement strand
AGGGTTCTGGATGACGATAAGGTTGGAAATGGGTTTAGCGGGTAAGAGGCGCCCCAGTGCCTCTGCTTTGTTCTGTAAGCCCTGCTGGCATCTGAGGGTCAAGATTCCTCTAATGCAAGAGGCCAAGAGGAAAGAGAACTCATCAGATTTCTCCAGACTGTGGATGGTGAGGTTCTGAGAAGTGTAAGCACAGGTGGGTGGCCCTCAGAAGACAGAGAGAGCCTGGCGGGCATCAGCCTGAGCCAGCTGGGCCACTGGTTGGCTGAGGAGGAAGTCGCTCATAGGCTGGCTCCCCCTCTGCCCACAAACAAGCCTATCCTTGCAGGGAGACTGTCACACTGACTAAGCCTTGAGAGAGCACCGAGGGCCAGAGGGCCTGAGCCATGGACAGCCCTCCACAGCGTCCACAGCTGCCTACCTTTCCTTGTGTGGCTCCTCCTGGAGGGTGGTAGGCAGGTGTCTCTAAGTCAGAAGTGACACAACTGTGGTTCTGACAGGATGAGGGGTCCATGAGAGGGACAAGTAGGACCCAGACAGGGAATGCTTGGGGGACACAAGGGCTGCTGCTTGCCCAGGACTTTGGAGGCTTGAATGAAGGGCTCCCACCCAGGGTCTGAGTAAAAGCCAGTGCCCCCCCAAGTCAGCCTGACCTGCCATTACTGCCCCATCTGCATGTTTTATGCTCATTTATGACATCAGACTCTGCTTGTGTGGCCCAGACTCCCTCACAAGTCCAGCCCATGCCTTGTGGGGTAGAAGCTTGACTTGGGGGCTCTGACCTTGATACTCCTTGATCAGGCTGCCTTCTTACTTATCTTCTCTCAACACCACTGATATGACCCTGGAGGTCAGGGAGCTGTATCTGAACATGAGTGTTTGGTCAATCCCGTGACCTGGGGGCACGTCTGACCGACTTGTTTGTTTGGTCACTCCCACAGTGAGTGTTCCCCGTACATACTATTACTGCATCGATGTGGTCCCAATGGTAACTTTCGGTGGGGAAGTAGGATAGCTTCTCAAAGTGATTTTTTAACTGACAAAAGTCCCTGGAATAAAACTGTTGAAGGCACAAGAAAGCAGCTTTGTAAGTTGAGAAAACCAAAGTCAAGATTCCATTACTTTGTATTAATGTAAAATTTTCCTTTTCATGGTACCTGAAAAATAAAACCAAAACCTTAGGGGCTTTGGCATAATTCAGCTGACCTGACATTGCAACTGTGCTATCCTGAGAAGAAAACTTCTTTTCCCACATTCTAGCGATGCTCTGCTTGTAGAGCGTTGGCTCTAAGAGGTTCTGACACCTGATTTCTAATGTGTGAGATGGTGGAAGAAGGGGGTTTCAGCACACATCCAAGGAATGCTTCACAGCATTCCAACGGTTCAACTCAGTTCTGACACTATCTACCTGGGAGCAGCATTGGATTCCATGCATTGAGGACTAAATCCCAGGAGACTTCCCTTCATTTCAGATGTGCCAATCACAACTCCAGGTTCTGATGGTTCGGCTGTGAGTCAGAGGGCCCATGACCCCCTCCTTGAGTTTGATTCATTTGCTAGAGCTGCTAGAGTGGCATGCAAAACTCAGAGAAACATTTTACTTACTAGATTAAAAGGCTATAAATCAAGAATAGCCACATGGACCACATGGACCTTGCCCTCTAAACATAGGGCACGGTATAGGGAAAGCCATGCTCTATTTGAGCCTAGCACTGCCTCCAAAGCTTTCAAGCCGGAAGCTCTCCAGACCTTATCCTTTTGGGGGTTTATGGAAGCTTCATTAGATAGGCATGATTGATTAAATCATTGCCCATTAGTGATTGATTCAACCTCCAGCCCCTCTCCCTTCCCAGAGATCAAGGGGAGGGACTGAAATTTCCAACCCTCTAACCCCTTGGTCTGTTTCTCTGGGAACTGGCTCTCATCCTTAGGCACATTCCCAAAGTGCCCTCATTAGCATAACAAAAGACACCTGCTGGGGCCCTTTTAGGAAATTCCAAGGATTTTAGCAGCTCTGTGCCAGAACCAGAGTAAGACCCATTGTATATTTCCTACTGGAGATCACAGTATCACTGCTGCCTAGATCAGTGGATCTAATCCCACAGAAGCTTCACATCCAAATATCTGTGATGAGTATGGCTCCAAACTGATGCTTCTTCTAATGAAGGACCTTGACACTCTTGGTCAGGGCACCATACTCCTCAGAGTCCAGATGGCTCCCAGGATGTGTCTGTTTGTGCATTCTAAGAGCAAGCAGCCCAGAGGTAGGAAAATCAATCTGCCTCTAAACAGTGAATACAACCCACTCTGTGGGTGCCTGTCTCTCTCCCTCTTTTCAAAAAACCGTTTCAAGAAATTCTGCGAGAAGCCAACAGTGGGGCAAGGAGTTTGGAAGATACATCTTTGTTCCAAGGGGTACCTTCCTTTTGCTGCAGAACATTGAGCACCAGACCCAGATGAATATAAATCCTGAAAGCAAAATCTATTCCTGAGCCATGGCTGGGTGTCCTCAAGTGGGCAAGGCCAGATTCCTGGGCCATTAAGAGATTCCTTGCCATTAAGAGTCTCACTCCTTGTGTACCCTACCCTTCAAAGGCAACAAGAGTAGGTTACCTCGAAGGCCACAGGTTACTTTACAGACCAATAGGGCCACATGCTTGTTGGTAGAGAGGGAGTTTTTGGGAGATGGTCATGGCCTCTTTCACTTCCAGACAGCAATGACATTGGGTTCATTTCATGGGGCAGCTCAAATGGTTGGTAGTAAATGGAGCACTGAGTTCATGAGGGGGGCCCCTGGATGGAGAGATGAGTCTTGTCTTCAGGGGGCAGAGAAAGGAGGTATGGGAGACAGGGCTGCTCACTATTCATCTGCATTGGCTAAGATGCAGGTATGTGACAGAGACCCAGAAGAACAGCGGCTTAAACAAGGAAGAAGTGTATTACTGTCTCTCAGAAAAGCCTGAGCTAGTGTGGTGGCTGCTCTGCAGAGCCCTGGGGACCCAGTGGCTGTTTGTCCCACACGCCTTCCCTGGGCTCACTGCCAGGTCCATTCCTCTGGGGCCTGTAGCAGGCATGCTCATGAGAAGCTGTGTGATGCCTTTGAAGGGAGCCTGTCTTGGGTGGCAGAATGTGTCTCTGATGTAAAAATCTGAGAAAAGATGATAAACTGCCCTTAATAGGCTTTGTTTAATTAGAGATGAAGGGTTGGATAATAGGAATCTGAATCTTTTCTGGTGCCTCAGGAAGCAAAGTGATAAAAGGTGAATTAGCAACTGTAGATAAAATGCATTTTAATTCGTTTTATGTTCACCCAACCAGGGCCAGAACCTGAAGGGGCCAAATATGTAACCGTAAAGTAAAGTTCAATCATCCAGAATCCTGGTCCCTAGTCCGCTCCAGACTGTCATTGGAAAATTCTCTGATAGAGAATACAACAGGAGACTCACAGGCCTAGTTTTAAATTTTGGTTGTCTGAATTGCTATCTGTTTGGGCAAATAGTAAAGTGTTGTTCTCTTTTACCTCACTGCAGATTGGTGGGAGCATTCAATGAAATGCAAGTGCCTGGTCTCACTTGGTATAAAGTGTTCCACTAATACCCACTGTTACCTCAACCGAGGAAACCCCTGGGCTCAATCTCCTTTATCTTCTGCATATTCAGCAGCCTGCTGGAAGGTACTAGGTTCCTAAAAAAAAAAAAAAAAACAATCCAAAGAGCCCTAAGTAGATACTTTCTGACTCTAAGAAAAATTCACCCATGTTCAAGTAGTCTGACAATATATATTTGTTACTTTATTTTTGTCATTTAAAAACTTAAAAGATTCACAAATAAGCACATGAAAAGATGTCCAACATTAAGGAAACATAAGTTAAAGACATAGAGAGATATTACTACACACTGACCAGAAAAACTAAA
>NW_026739833.1:0-24155 GCF_022355385.1 Mustela nigripes | reverse complement strand
CCTGGGGATAAAAATATATGTTTATAAAAAATAAAAAATTAAAAAAATAATAATAATAATCATAAGTACTAAGACCTCAAGGAGGAAAAAGAATTCTAAACCAGATTTTGAGGTTTAGTACAGAAATTCAGAAGTGGAAAAAAAAAAGTTGGTAAAAGCTACTTTTCCTTCTCCATTTCTCCATTTTAAAAAATTATTTAATTTTTTTGTGTTTAGGAAAACTTCCTAGAATTTCAAAACATATGTTCCCATAGGAAAACTAAAGAAACTCAGAAAATACAAATGAGCAATTTTAGCTCACGAATATATACTTGGCCAAGATATCTGACTCAGAATATTAAAATGAGCAAAACTATTCTATCTGCTTTGTACCGAATTTTCAATAAAGTCTTTGTGGAGAAAAATATTCGACAACAGTTCATTAAAAGCCTGGAGAATACAGGTCTCCACATATAGATGAAGTTTTTTTCTTTTAAAACCAGAAACACAGATTCAGTGTTTCATAGAAAACGTATTTCAGATTTTTAAGGGAAAAAATAAGCAGATGACTAGTAATATTTTCATACCATTGTTTTCCACTTTACATTTCAGGCTTATTTTGTACAAATCTATGAAGACAATTCACGGAAGTAATTGATATTTTGGGGGAGAGACTTAAAAGAGCTGACACAGACTTTTGCAACAAACCAATTCTTAAGGGTCCATGTAGAACAGTGTGTACAGTGCCATGCTAGCAAAGGGCGGTTCCAACAACTCACTCCTCCTTTAGTGACTCTTATTTTGGTTCAAGACCCAAATGCAACCATCTGTTCTATTATTTACGTAACCGAATTCTTCATTCCTAGAATTTGCCCATTGCTCTGGGTTATCAGGCATCAGATGATCCCCTACTTTTCCCCCCCTCAGAATTCTTTTCAGATCTAACTTCCTAATAATGTCCTTCAAGGCATTCAGAATCTCAACAGGACAGACTACATTAGCTCTCCTTCTACTGAATGAAACGCAAATGTTAAAAGATGAACTTAAGAAATTTGTACTATTGTGATGCTAGTCAATTTTCCTTAAATATGTCATGCCTAAAAAAAGAAAACCAAAAAAAACTTGGAATCATTCTTTTTAGAAAAAGAGCAAACATCTGATGTTGGAATAATATATAGGAGAGGCTCTCACTGTGAAACCAAGATTTGCAAAGTCAAGAGTGATCTGAAGCAGCTTCCCTACAACAAACTGTACTAGTAGCAATGCATTGATAGAGCACACACGGATTTCCAAATTAAGAAACTGGTATCCTAATTTTAGAGGCAATCAGCTGTTTTTAAATGTTCTAAAAACACATGTATATGTGAGGTATATGCATGTATTTTATATACAAAGATATATGAACATATATTCATGTATATATATATGCATATAAAATGTGAACTTTTTTTAGTGTTTATAATAAGCAGTATTCCTGCAGCTAAGTCAGTCTACAAACTGACTTCTAAGAAACCAGCCCCAGCATCAATTCTGCTTTGTGAGCTCTAGTCCTGAGGAATAAAAAGTCGCGTACTTCTGAAGTGATCCCTAGGCCTATGGCAGGTTAGGAGGCCGGCGGCGGCACCTCAATGAAAATCCTAAGGAACTGCTTATTCATTGAGAATCTGGCCCATTTTCATTTTAAATGTTTAAATTATTTAGCTCACTTCAAAGGTCACTCTTGATGGTCCCTGCTAATATTTACAGGTAAAGGAATTTTTCGCAACGGAGTAGAGTATATAATGAAGCCTGATAATGTAGTTTCTTGCAGTACCAAGATTTTCTTCTTTTTCTCTTTCTTCTTTCCTTTTTGCCCCAATCACAAATGCAGTACTCCTGGCTGATTAACTGTTGGCGAATTTGCCAGCTTTCCGGGACGGTTCGTAGGGCACTCTGAGAATACTGGGGGTCTCCTCCATGACCCTCACGAGGAGGTTGTCGATGTAGTCCTCGAGTTCCTGGATGTGGGTGTCTTTCCTCCGAAGGAGCTCTTTGTGCTTCACTAGCTCCTGGAGGACCTCCTCCTAGGTCAGACCAGGATACCCTGCTGTGGCATCAAAACGATTGCTGTCCGGGATTTTCCTGAGCTCCTCATTACTTGTCGGATTCATATGAAAACTTGAAGACGGCATTATATGTGAAGCCCTGAATTTTGTTGTAAACGGATTAGTTGACTCATAATCAAAATAGTCCTGACGATTTTTACTAAATGCGTTAGGTGATTTCAAGTCACAAGGGCTATCAGATCCCCCATTGCTAAGTTTATCGGATCTTCGGCTATCTTTTTTTCCAGTCACTCTCTCAAATAGGCTAACTTTCTCCCTTTTCTCTCTTTTATTTTCTTTTCTTACTTCAACTGATTTTGAAAATAAATTCATGCCGCTGTCCTATGATTCACTGCTTTCTTCAAATGGATTTTTCTTCCTTGGCAGTGCTGCAAATTTTGGGGGTAATGAAGCAGTCACATTTGTAAATGGGTCATTTTGTCTTCTGAAAGACGATTCACCTTCATCCACACTGCTGTCAGGTTGGTTCATGTTAGAAGTATCAAAGCTTAATGTTCTTCTGTGTGGAGATTTGAGACTTCCACTTTCTGGAACCACTCCAAAGGCATCTATCTGCCGTCGGAGAAGATGCGTCTGACCAATGGTGCCGGACTTGAGTTTCTCAGAAGATATGTGTGTCCCAGTTAAATCAGACATTGAATGTGCTGAAGAGAGTCGCTGAGGACCCAAAAGGAAAGGCTTTTTTGGTTTGGATTTCATCTGTATTTCACCACTTGAAAATTCAGTACTGGCATCGGGTATGTGAGAACTTGGAATGATTGCAGAAGACGTATCAGAAAATGTTCCATCATTTTTTCTACCTTTCATCTTATCTTTTAATTTTGCAAAAGGAGATCTTGTTTTGTCCTTCATTGATAAGTCAAACATACTTGCTGTCATATTGTTCCTCATGAATTGAATATTGACTTTGATCTCACCCCTGTTTTTGGCTCTTTTTCCTTGTTTGGATTCTAATCTAAACCACTTTGTTTTCCTTCTTTGTCCTCAAAGATGTCATAGAGATTGATTGCCACTAAAAACTTATCCAGACCCACCAGGGACCTGTGCATAACTATGAGGAAAAGAATGTATTTTTCTGGATTCCTCTGCATTAGCAATCCAGGTAGCTCAAAAGAGGCTTCCTCCTTCCACACTTCTCAGCTACAGAGGTGGAGTACTTTTCCTTGCCCAGCTGAATTATAGTGTATGTGTCATTGGTGCCACTTTTGCCTTTTGGCTTAAGATCTTTGGCTTGGAGCACTATGACCTGCACGTGGGTAGGAAACCACTTTTGGGCTTGCTCGGACAGCATCATTCTGTCCTTTTTCTCTGCACGGAGTTCTCAAGCGCAGGTAGTGCCCCTCCCGGAGGGAGAGCCTAATTCCTTAATCACTGCATTCTAAGGGCACTTAAAGGCGGCGACAGGCAAACTCACAGCTGCCCAACTTCCCCAGGGTTCACTGTCAAGCGCCTCGCTGGGGCAGCCCGGGGGCACGGCTGTTCTGGGGGTGCCCTCTCCGCTGCAGAAGCCCAGGGGCCCAGCATCCCCCGGCCACGCCGCCCAGGCCTCCGCGCGGACCCCCGCGCCTGGCGTCCGCACCTTCATGCGCCGCCGGCCGCGGGGACGGACCCTGGGCGGCGGCGGGCGGCTCCTGGGCCTGCGGGCAGGTGAGGCCCGGCCGCCAGAGCCCCGTGGAGGGCTGCGGGGGAGGGAGGGCGGCCCCCGCCCCGCCGCCTAGAGCTCTCCAGCCCAAACCCGCAGCCCCCTGGCCCCACGCCTGTCTCCTCGCGGCCGGGCCGCCCCGCCTCCTCCGCGCCTCCCGCCCGCCCGCGCCTGTCGGCGGGCCCGGCCCGACTCCTCCTTCCGACCCCGGTAATACGAACAGCCGCCGGCTCGCGCGGCCTGGCTCCCTCTCGCAAACCTCTCCCTCTCCCTCCTCCTCCTCCTCCCCCTCCTCCCCCTCGCCTCGGCTCCTCCTCTCGGGCGGGGGCGGGGGTGGGTCGCCTGGCTGTGGAGCGGGACGGGGGGCAGGGGACACGGCCGCCCCAGCGCCGTTGGGCCGCGGGCTGCAGGGCGGCGGGCACGGGGCTCGGCACGGGCTCGGCCTCGCCGGCCGGTTGCTGCTAACACCCGGCGGGCGGCGGCGGCCTACTATCTGTTTTAAATTGCAAACCAAATAAGACAAAATAAGACAAGAATGCTAGAAAATATAAACTATGAAACATAATCATTAATACAACCACCAAGCACAGGAGGCCCCACACATCTCTATGTATTATTCAACAGGTTCCCCATAGTTACAGGTGCTTCCCCACACAAGAGCTCACAAATCCTCACCTCAACCCATAGAGTGTCGCAGGCAGGTCAGCATCCTCAGTCTCAGCAGTTCTCTAACACTCTGGACTCTGCAGAACGTGCAGACTCCTTGTACTTCCACCTGACATGGCCTTCATGATCTTCTTTCCTCCTCTCTCTTTTTTCTGATGGTCCTGGTCAGTGTCTTCTATGGGTACCTTCTCTTCTCCTTACATTTCTTCTTTTTTGATTCTGCAGAGACTACCACCTCCATCACTCTCCCATGTACCCCTGGGACTTACGAATCTGTGTCCCCAGAGATAGGCATCTTTCTTATATCCAGAAAAGGCCCCTTTTGTGTCCACTTGTTCTGCAGGCCCCTCTGCAGTGATAGGCCCCCAGCCAGAGCCCTCTCACGCACCTGAATGCTTCGTAAAGCTTCTCCAGCTAGATCACTGTCTCCCGCTTTCTAAACTTGGCTGGCATATGCTGATTCTCTCTAGCTTGAAAATTATCACAGATAACCCTGAAGTCAGCTCTAAACTGCCTTGGGATTTTCCCATCATTTCATGGATATACCTTCCCATATATGTCATTTAATACAGTATTGTCAAGTGTTCCTTCCACTTTCATCTTAAAGGACCAGGAATAGAATTCAGGGAAAATATATCAAGATATATGGGACAAAAAATTTCACTTGTGTTACTACCTCACCAAAATACACAATTTCCTTCAATTTCTTATGAATGTAGTATTAGAAGTATCTGTGACTTTGAAAAGAAAGCACAGATTTTTCTTATCCCTTTACAGTTATAAAATATTATTCATGTTCACGACTACTCCTATATTATGGTAGTTGTCATAGACCTGTGTCTCAATTGTATTTAATATGTTAAGAGAGAAGCATTTAGATTGCTATGTTCAGCCCATTTGTTTTTGAAATATTTTTCCAGTTTTACTGAGATTATAATTGACATATAGCAAAATGCTTTACTTTCATATATCATGAAATGATTACTGTAGTAAGTTTAGTTAATACCCATTATCTCATGGAGAAAGAAAGAAGGAAAGAAAAAAGAGAGAAGAAAGAAAGAAAGAAAGAAAGAAAGAAAGAAAGAAAGAAAGAAAGAAAGAAAAAGAGAAGAGAAAGGGAAAAAATATTTTGCCCTTGTGATGAGAACTTTTAGGATTCATTCTTTAAAAAACTTTCATAAATACCATACCACAGTGTGAACTATAATCACCAGGCTATACATTACATTCTTAGTATTTATTTATCTTATAACTGGAAGTTTGTACCTTGTCACCATCTTCACCTAGTGCTAAAGGGAGTTCTTTGAGTGTAAGTAAAAGGGTGCTAATTAACATCATAAAAACATTAAAAAGTAGGGCAAAACTCTCTGGTAATTGTAAATATGTAGTCAAAGTTAGATTCTGAAATATAGTAAAAGTGGTATGTAATTCACCCCCTGTCTCTAGTAAGCACAAATCAGATGCCTTTTCCTGAGTTTGGTTGTTCTTTGAGATTCCAGGTATTGTAACATCATAAGTAATTGTATTTCCCTGTGTGACTCATATCACTTAAAATAATTCCCTCAGGCACCTTTTGTAAGGCAAATATGATACTGATGATCTCCTCGTCTGTTGTGTGTTCAGGAAGGTCTATCTCCCCATTGTTTTAGAAGGACAGCTTGCCTAGTATAGGGTTCTTGGTTGACAGGTTGTTTCGGATTTTTAAAAATATCTTGAATGTATGTTCCCATTCTCATCTAGCTTGAAATGTTTCTGTTGAGAAAACCAACAAAAGTCTTATGGAAGTTCTCTTATATTTATTGTCCCTCTTTTCTCTTGCTGCTTCCAAAATTCATTCTTTTTTAAGTTTTGAGGATTTTTGTCTGATGTGTCCCAGGGCAGCCCTCTTTGGATTTAGCGTAATTGGAATCTTTTGCACTTCATGGATCTAGATGTCCGTTCTTCTCAGGTTTGGGAAGTTTTCAGCCAATATTGTTTTAAATATGCCTTCTATCCCTTTTTCTTCCTCTTATCCTTTTGAAATTCCCATACTGCAGATATCATTCCTTTCAGTCATGTCCCATAAGGCCCATAGACTTTCTTCAATATTTTTTTTTCCTCCTCTACTGAAATTTCAAATGCCCTGTCTTCAGGTCATTGATTCTTTCTTCTGCATCATTGAATCTTGATGTTAACACTCTCTATTGAATTCTTCAGTTCACTCCTCATTTTTTCAGCTTTAAGATTTCTGTAGGAGACCTAAATATCATCAGGTCCTAAATAGTTCTCAAACTATCCTGAATGCCTACAAACTCAATAGAAAACCAGAGAGAAGAATAGAAGCAATTCTAGGAACAGAAAAGCGACCTCTTCCTGGAAGATAGCACATGTGGAGAAGTGAATCTGAGGCGATATATGGGAAGATAGACCATGGTGGAAAGGGCCAGTTCCCAGCAAGCAGTAGAGCAGCAGAGCACAAAACCAGAACTTTTGGAAGCCCATTCCACTAAGGGACATCTCTCCAGAGGCTAAGTGGCGGGTGGAACCCTTGCTGGGACAGTGTGGTCTCAGAACCTGCAGGGTCACAGAAAGAACGGGGCTGTCTGAGTGTGGCAGAGCCCCCTCAGGTGTCCAATAACCTGAGGGTGGTATTGGAGTGGGGAAGCCAGCTGCAAGGACAGAGCCAAAGATTGAGCTCTCAGCTTGGGGTTACCTTAAACCTTAAACCATGATTCAAGGTACAGTTGGGCCTCTACTCTTGAAGCAGGGACCCCACAGTGGCAGATCCCTCCATTTTCCTCTAGGAGGAGTGGAGCAGGAGCATCCTGCAGGATTCTGCTGGGTTTGGAGACCCCAAATGGGGCCATGTGCCAGAGACAGAAACACTCGGTCACAGGCTGGGTGAACACAGAGTGTGGCTGGAGACCAGGGAGATAGGAGTGACTGACAGCTTTTTCCTGAGGGTGCACTGAGGAGTGGGCCCCCAAGTTCTTGGCTTCTCTGGAGATGGAGACTGAGAAGCAACCATCTTCATTCCTGTCTTCCAAAACTGTATGGAAAGTGTTCAAGGAAAAAAAGCTACTGAAAACAAAACCGAGCAGAATACTTAGCCTGGACCCTGGCAAGGGTGGCACAACTCTGCCTTGGGCAAAGACATTTGAGAATCATTGCAATAGGCCCCTCCCCAGTTCAACAAGAACATCCAGCCAAGACAAATTCACTGATCAATGAGAGTTACAGGAATACAGCAGAGAGAGTTCTTGGCTTTTTTCCCATAATTCTTTAGTCTTAGAAAGTTAAATTTTTAAAAATTTTTTCTTATTTTATCTTTTCTAATTTTTCCTCTTTCCTATTTTAACATTTTAAAATTATTTTATCTTATCAATACATTTTTTTAAAGATTTTATTTATTTATTTGACAGACAGAGATCACAAGTAGGCAGAGAGGCAGGCAGAGAGAGAGAGGAGGAAGCAGGCTCTCACTAAGCAGAGAGCCCGATGCGGGGCTTGATCCCAGGACCCTGAGATCATGACCTGCGCTGAAGGCAGAGGCTTAACCCTCTGAGCCACCCGGGCACCCTATCAATACATTTTTAAAAACCTTTTTAAATTTTCATTGTTATGGTCATATTCTATCCCTTCATTGTATTTGAACTTATTTTTTGAATACATATAGGTTTTTCTTTATTTAAAATTTTGGAATACAGTTTCTTCTAACACATCAAAGTATATCCTAAATCTAGTGCATGCTTTTGTTCTAGTCTCCAGCCTGATCACATTCTTTCTTCCTTTTTTTTTCTTTTTCAACCAACTTCTTATCTTATCAATTTCTTTTTTAGAATCTTTTTTTAATCTTCATCTTTACAGTCATATTCCATCTCTTCATTGTGTTTACCCTTATTTTTGTATATATAAAGTTTTCCTTTCTTTAAAATTTTGGAACGCAATTTCTTCTAACAGACCAAAATACACCCAAAATCAAGTGTGTGGCTCTGTTCTATACACACACACACACACACACACACACACACACATATTTTCTCCTTTTTTCTGACCACCCCCTACCCCCAGGTTCTGGTCTCTTCTGATTTGGTTAGTGTATGTTTTTCTGGGGTCGTTGCTATCCTTTTAGTGTTTTGTTCTCTCATTCATCTAGCCGTACCTGAATGAAATGACAAGACAGAAAAACTCACCTCAAAACAAAGAAAAAGAAGCAATACCAACAGCTAGGGACCTAATCAAAATGGACATTAGTAGGTTGTCAGAACTAGAGTTCAGAATGACGATTATTGATGTGTTAGCTGGACTTGAAAAAAGCATGGTAGATACTAGAGAATCTCTTCCTGGAGAAATAAAAGAACTAAAATCTAACCAAGTTGAAATCAAAGAAGCTATTAATGAGGTGAAAAAAATGGAGCCTCTTACTGCTAGGATAAATGAGACAGAAGAGAGAATTAGTGATATATAAGACTAAATGATGGAGAATGAAGAAGCTGAGCAAAAGGGAGACAAACAACTACTGGACCACAAGGGGAGAATTTGAGAGATAAGTGATACATTAAGATGAAACAATACTACAATAATTGGGATCCCAGCAGAAGAAGAAAGAGAGAGAGGGACAGAAAGTATATTGCAGCAAATTTTGCCAGAGAATTTTCCTAACTTGGTGAAGGGAACAAGCATCAAAATCCAGGAAGCACAGAGAACCCGAGTCAAAATCAATAAAAATAGGTCAACACCCCACCATCTAATAGTAAAACTTACAATTCTAAGTGACAAAGAGAAAATCCTGAAAATAGCTCAAGACAAGAGGTCTATAACATAGAATGGAAGAAATATTAAACTGACAGCAGACCTATCCAGAGACCTGGCAGGCCAGAAAGGAATGGCATGTTATATTCGGAACACTAAACAAGAAAAATATGCAGCCAAGAATACTATATCCACCTAGGCTGTCATTGAAAATAGAGATAAAAAGCTTCCAGGACAAAGAGAAACTAAAAAAGTTTGCAAACAGCAAACCAGCTCTACAGGATATACTGAAAGTGGTCGTCTAAGCAAATAGAGACCCTAAAAGTAGTAGATCAGAAAGGAACAGAGACAATATACAGTAACAGTCACCTTACAGGCAATACAATGGCACAAAATTCATATCTTTCAATAGTTACTCTGAACATAAATGGGCTAAATGCTCCAATCAAAAGAGACAGGGTATCAGAATGGTTAAAAAAATAGGACCTATCAATATGCTGTCTACAAAAAACTCATTTTAGACCCAAAGACACCCCCAGATTTAAAGTAAGGGAGTGGGAAACAGTTTACCATGCTAATGGACACAAAAGAAAGCTGGGGTGGCAATCCTTATATCAGAAAATTAGATTTTAACCCAAAGACTATAATAAGATATGAGGAAGGATACCATATGATACTTAAAAGGTCTGTCCACCAAGAAGATCTAACTACCTATGCTCCTGACATGGGAGCAGCCAATAATGTAAACTAATTAATAACAAAATCAAAGAAACACATCAACCATAATATAATAATAGTAGGGGACTTTAACTCCCTCCTCACTCAAATGGACAGTTCATCCAAGCAAAAGTTTAACAAGGAAATAAAGACCTTAAATGACACATTTATGTCCACATAAATGGACATCACAAATATATTCAGAACATTCCATCCCAAAGCAACAGAATACACATTCTTCTCTAGTGTACACAGAACATGCTCCAGAATAGATCACATTCTGGATCACAAATCGGGTCTCAATTGGCACCAAAAGAATGGGATCATTCCCTGCATATTTTCAGACCACAATGTTTTGAAACTAGAACCCAACCATAAGAGGAAAGTTGGAACGAACTCAAATACATGGAGGCTAAAGAGCATCTTACTAAAAAATGAATTGGTCAACATCAAATTAAAGAAGAATTGAAAAATTCATGGAAACAAATGAAAATTAAAACACAACTGCTCAAAATCTTTGGGACACAGCAAAGGTGATCCTGAGAGAAAAGTATATAGCAATACAAGCCTTTCTCAGGAAACAAAAAAAGTCTCAACTACACAGCCTAACCCTCCACCTAAAAGAGCTAGATAAAGAACAGCAAATAAAACCTAAACCTGCCAGGAGAAGAGAAATAATAAATATCAGAGCAGAGATCGATGAAATAGAAACCAAAAGAATAGTAGAACAGATCAATAAAACTAGGAGTTGGTTCTTTGAAAGAATTAATAACATTGATAATCCCCTGGCAAGACTTACCAAAAAGAAAAGAGAAAGAACCCAAATTAATAAAATCACGAATGAAAGAGGAGAGATCACAACCAACACTGAAGAAATACTAACAATTATAAGAACATATTATGAGCAACAATATGCCAGAAAATTAGAGAATTTGGAAGAAATGGATGCATTCCTAGAGATGTATAACCAATGAAAACTGAGACAGGAAGAAATAGGAAGTCTGAATAGACCCATAACCAGTAAGGAAATTGAAGAAGTCATCAAAAGTCTCCCAAAAATCTCCCAAGAGCCTAGGGCCAGAAGGCTTCCCAGGGGAATTCTACTAAACCTTTAAAGAAGAATTAATTCCTATTCTCCTGAAACTGTTCCAAAAAATAGAAATGGAAGGAAAACTGCCAAACTCATTTTATGAGGCCAGCATTACCTGATCCCAAAACCAGATCCCAAAATCAGACAAAGACCCCATCAAAAAGGAGAATTACAGACCAATATCCCTGATGAACATGGATACCAAAATTCTCACCAAAATATTAGCCAATAAGATCCAACAGTACATTAAAAGAATTATTCACCATGACCAACTGGGATTTACTCCTAGACTGCAAGGTTGGTTCAACACCTGAAAATCAACGTGATACACTACATTAATAAAAGAAAGAACAATAACCATATGATACTCTCAATAAATGCATAAAAAGCATTTGACAAAGTACAGCCTCCCTTCCTGATCAAAACTCTTCAAAGTGTAGGGATAGAGGGCACATACCTCAATATCATCAAAACCATCTATGAAAAACCCACAGAAAATATCATTCTGAATGGGGAAAAATTGAGAACTTTTCCACTAAGGTCAGGAACATGGCAGGGATATCCACTAACACCACTGCTTCTCTACACAGTACTAGAAGCCTTAGCCTCAGCAATCAGACAACAAGAAGAAATAAAAGTTATCCAAATCAGCAAAGAAGCCAAACACTCATTTTTTGCAGATGGTATGATACTTTATGTGGAAATCCCAAAAGACTCTACTCCAAAACTGCTAGAACTCATACAGGAATTCAGAAACGTGTCAGGATATAAAATCAATGCACAGAAATCAGTTACATTTCTATACACCAACACAGAACAGAAGAAAGAGAAATTAAGGAGTCAATCCCATTAATGATTGCACCCAAAACCATAAGACACCTGGGAATAAATCTAACCAAAGAGGCAAAGAATCTGTACTCAGAAAACTATAGAAAACTCATGAAAGAATTTGAGGAAGACCAGAGAAATAGAAAAACATTCCATGTTTATGGATTGGAAGAATAAATAAATGTCGATGGTACCTAGAGCAATCTACACATTTAATGCAATCCCTATCAAAATACCATCAACTTTTTTCAAAGAAATAGAATAATTCCAAAATTTCTATGGAACCAGAAAAGACATAGCCAGAGGGATGCTGACAAAGAAAGTCAAAGCTGGAGGCATCACAATTTCAGACTTCAAGCTCTATTACAAAGCTGTCATCATCAAAACAGTATGGTAGTGGCACAAAAACGGACACATAGATCAACTGAACAGAATAGAGAGCCCAGAAATGGGCCCTCAACTCTATGGTCAACTACTCTTCAACAAAACAGGAAAGAATGTCCAATGGAAAAAAAGGAAGTCTCTTCAACAAATGGTGTTGGAAAAATTGGACAGCCACATACAAAAGAATTAAACTGGACCATTTCCTTATACCACACATACAAAAATAGACTCAAAATGGAAGAAAGACCTAAATGTGAGACAGAAATTCATCAAAATCCTTGAGGAGAATACAGGCAGCAACCTCTTCAACCTCAGCTGCAGCAACTTCTTCCTAGAACCATCACCAAAGGCAAGGGAAGCAAGGGCAAACTATTAGGACTTCATCAAGGTCAAAAGCTTTTGCACAGCAAAGAAAACAGTTAATAAAACCAAAAGACAACTGACAGAAGGGGAGAAGATATTCACAAATGACATGTCAGCTAAAGGGCTAGTATCCAAAATCTAGAAAGACCCTATCAAACTCAACACTCACAGAACAAATAATCCAATCCAGAAATGGGCAGAAGACATGAACAGACATCACTCGGCTTCAGGGAAACACAAATCAAAACCATAGTGAGATACCACCTCACACCGTCAGAATGGCCACCAATTAACAAGTCAGGAAATGACAGGTGTTGGTGAGGATGCAGGAAAGGGGAACCCTCCTACACTGTTTGTGGGAATGCAAGCTGGTACAGCCACTCTGGAAAATAGTATGGAGATTCCTCAAAAAGTTGAAAATACAGCTACCCTACAACCCAGCAATTGCACTACTGGGTATTCACCCTAAAGATACAAGTGTAGTGATCCAAAGGGACACGTGAATCCCAGTGTTTTTAATAGCAATGTCCACAATAGTCAAACTATTGAAGGAGCCTAGATGTCTATCAACAGATGAATGGATAAAGAAATGTGGTACACACACACACACACGCACACACACACATACACACACGTTGGAATATTATGCAGCCATCAAAACCCCTGAAATCATGCCATTTGCAATGACATGGTTGGAACTAGAGGGTATTATGCAAAGCAAAATAAATCAATCAGAGAAAGACAATTATCACATGATCTCTCTGATATGAGGAATTTGACAAATAAGACAGAGGATCATAAGGGAAGGGAGGGAATAATGAAACAAAATGAAACCAGAGAGGGATACAAATACACACACACAGACACACACATACACACACACACATGCATACATGGATTACTAGTCATTAAAAAGAATGAAATCTTGCCATTTCCAATGACATGGATGGAACTAGTGGGTATTATGCTAAGTGAAATAAGTCAGTTAGAGAAAGCCAAGTGATATATGATTTCACTCATATTGGAATTTAAGAAACAAGACTTTTGAACATAGGGGAAGGGGAAGGGAAGGAAATATAAGATAAAAATGGAGAAGGAGGCAAACCATAAGATATTCTTCCCCATAGGGAATAAACTGAGGGTTGCTGTGGGGAATGTGAGTGCAGGAGTGGGGTGGTTGGGTGAGAAGTCTTAGGGAGGATACTTGATGTAGTAAGCTCTGGGTGTTACACACATCTGATGAATTACTGAATTCTACTTGAAGCTAATAATGATATATATGTTAACTAACTTGAATTTAAATTTAAAAAAATCAGGGGCTAACACTTGAACCAAATAAATCTGACATCTTACCACAGTCTTCCTATTAAAATGAATCAATTCTTAATGATTCCTAAGGAGCCAATGGTTTGAAGGTAAAAAGAAATCAAAGAATTGGAGAGTTAAATTATTTAAAATCTCAAAATAAAAAAGCTCTTCCAAAGCAGAACACAAACCCCAGAAGCCATAAAGGAAAATATTGACACTTTAAGCATGTAAATATTTATATATAATAACTTCAGGATAGATATGCCACAAAGCTAAAAGACAAATAACAAACTGGGGGGAAAAAAACACTGAAATATACGTGCAAGATATTTGCTTTCTTAGATGTAAATGGCTTTTACAAACAAGGTATGTTTCTCCTCAGAGACTGATAAACATCACAAAGTTGGAGAACATCAAGTACCAAAAGAGGTATGATGAAGCCGTCACATGCTCATCCTGTAGTCAGAGTGTACTCCTTTGTTTGGAGGAAATTTGGCTGTATCTATCAAAATTTTATTTGTTTTTTTAAAGATTTTATTTATTTATTTGAGAGAGAGAGAGCACAAAAGGGGAGAAGGTGAAAGGGAGAAACAGACTCCCTATGGAGCTGGAAGTCTGATGTGGGACTCGATCTCAGGCCTCCAGGATCATGACATGAGCCAAAGCAGTCGCTTAACCAACTGAGCCAGCCAGGCATCCTCAAAATTTTAAAGGTACATTTCCCTGCCCTGCAATCTGCATTGCAGACCTGATCATGAAACTTTACAAAACACATATCAAAAAAATCCTCTACAGCATAGGCGACTGCTTAAATAAACTATGGGTGCATCTATCTAATGGAATAAAGACGACTCCTGTAAAAAAGTGGATGAGAAGGAACATCTGTAAGCACTCATATCAAAAGATACATGGACTATATAATGTTTTTAAAAAGCAAGATATAGGGGCGCCTGGAAGGCTCAGTCAGTAAAGCATCTGACTCTTGATGTTGGTTCAGGTCATCATATTAGGGTTGTGAGACTGAGCCCCAATTTGGGCTCTGTGCTCAGAGGGATGTCTGCTGGAGATTCTTTCTCCTTCTCCCTCTGCCCCTCCCCCCCAAATAAATAAATAAAATTTTTTTAAAAGCAATGAACAGAGCAGTGTGTTTAGGATGATCTCTTTTGGATAAACGAAATAAAATAGAGGAGAGAAAGAAACAAAGGTGATTGATAAGTGATAGATGATAGATAGATAGTAGACCTACAGACATATATGTGTAACTTTTTTTTATTAACATATAATGTATTATTTGCCCCAGGGGTACAGGTCTGTGAATCATCAGGCTTACTGAGTTCACAGCACTCACCATAGCACATACCATCCCCGATGTTCATAACTCAGCCACCCTATCCTTCCCCACCTACAGCAACCCTCAGTTTGTCTCCTGAGATGAAGAGTCTTTTAGGGTTTGTCTCCCTCCATGGTCCCATCTTGTTTCATTTCTTTCCCTCCTTATCCCCCATGACCCCCACCCCCACCCTGCCTCTCAAATTCCTCAAGAGTAACTTTTTAATGGAAAGATACACTAGAAACCATGGACAATTGTTTACCTTCAGTGAGAAGAACTGAGACTAGAAATAGAAGGAAGAAAGATTACTTTCCATTCTATATTGCCTTTGCATTCTTAAATTTTTTCTTACTTTCAGTTTTCAATAAATGTTAACAAGTTTATAGCCCATGGAATTATGTCAACTTCCTTTTTTTTTCACTTTGGAGATTTTTTTAACTGAATAAATATTATTAATGTTTTAAGTCTATCAAGCTATCAAGTTTGTACATAAATGTATTCATTCATTCATTCAATAAACATGTGCTGGGTGTCTACAATGTGCCAGCCACTGTTCCAGTGACTTGGGACAAAAAGTCACCAAAGCACAACCCAGCCCTTAAGATGCTTATGGTCTTATTGGTGAGGGAGAGATGTTCAGTAAGAGATTTACTGACAACATGTTAAGTGACATCACAGATGATATCATAAAATGTCATGGAAACACAGAGAGGAGAGGGATGACCCTACATCCCCTCTTTGCCCAGGAAATAACAATTTTAAATCCACTGTCCTGTGAGAATTGCTGAAAGTATCCCCTTTCACTCCAGTAAGTGATAAATTATATGAGGAGAAGGCCACAAAACAGCTTAGATCAGGGATACGGTCAAGGAAGACTACCAAAGAAAAGGAAGCTTCAGCTGAGTCTTAAGAATGTCTATAGTAGTTTGCTAGGACTGATACACAAAATATTGTACACTGAGTGATTCAAACAACATAATATATTTTCTTACAGTTCTAGAGGTTAGAAATCCAAGATCAAGATATTACCAGGTTTGTTTTTTCCTGAGGCCTCTCTCCTTGGCTTGTAGACAGCTGCCATCTTGCTGTGTCCTCACATGTTCTTCCCTCTGTGTGCTCTCTGCCCTACTCAACTCCCTTATAAGAACACAAGTCAGATTGGATTAGAGTCCTCCATAATTACTTCATTTTAACTAATTAAAGACCTCATCACTAAATACACATTCTGAAGTACTAAGGGTTAGAACTTCAATGTGTGAATTTGGGGAGACACAGTTGAACCTATAATAAGATCCTGGCCAGAAACTAAGTTGGTGATGGTCCAGGCAGAGGCAATAGTATCTTGCTAAGGATCACAATGAAAATACCATTTTCTCTTGACCTTTAGCAAATGTCTCTGAATTTATTTCTAGAAATCTCTTTCAAACTGGCTAGTTCCCAGCTACACATGCCAAGGGTGGTTACAAGCTGAGGGCCAGGCACGTCCAAGCCATCCAGGAGAGACTCTTTATGTTCATTTTCCTGTTTGGTTAAGAGAGAGAGTCCTACCTATAGCATTGCTGGGAAAAGTCTCCATGTCATCATCATGGGTGTCCAACCACCCAAGGCTTATTTGGTTCTAGTTCAACTCTAGAGCCAGATCAGGTGCTTTTTCCCAACCCAGCCATCCAACTTGACAATCATGAGTCTCCCCTTGAAGGGACATGAACCCCACTAAAATCCCAAGGTCCCTAGAACAACTCCAGGATCCATCCCCACAGACTCCCTCTCTTACACACTGTCCTATAACCTCCCCTCAAAACTAGGACCAATAATAGGCACTAGAGACATGCAGATAGGAGGGCTCTTATCTCAGGAAGTTAAGTAATTACAGAAGAATCTATTAAGGAAATACACATTGGGGTAGCAAGTTCCCTGGGAGTCAGACTTCATCTCTAAGAAAAGTTTACTTTCCTCCCCTAAAAAGTTTTTTGTTTTGTTTCATTTTGGTTTCAGATACAAACATCTTAAATTATAGTCCTGTCCCTTTCTGAGAAATGAGTTTCACTCAACCGCATTTTTCCTCTTCACCTGTAAAGAAGGACAAAGTCAATGGGCAGCTCCAGCAGCCACTCCCCACAGTCCATATATGTGTTCACAGGTTCCCACATGCTCTCTATTTCCTCATGATCAGGTAAAAATTTTTGCTAATCCTTTTGTTGTTGTATACGTTTGAGCTTATGTCCACCAATGATGAAATCATGTGACGTCCCGCAAATAACTGAGTAGTGAGTCTGACTCTACGCTTCTATTGTGGAAAGAAATTAAAGACCATTGCAGGTTTCCAAATGGTAAATCAATACACCCCAACAGGTGTATTCATTGAAAAGAAGCCAACAGATAAGGCAGCTGGGATCTGCTACTGGTTCTTTCCCCATTGACACCACAAGTCTGTAATAGCATTAGCCAGAGTACATGTTCCCATAACTGTTGCCAAAACTTGTCCTCCAGAATGAGCCTATGTAGATTATACATAGATTACTCCAAGGCTGAACAAATTCCAATGATTAATTATTTGACTGCAGAAGAGTTTCTGAGATGCTCTTGCTCTCGCTGCTCTTGCTCCTGTCCCCTAACAACCCTTTTCCAACAGCAACCAGTGTGTTCCCTGTCTGGTGTAAATCTCCGCTCTGATTTTAAGCAAGGGACTCAAACCCTTCAAAGGAGCCATCTTAATTTAGAACTAAACCCACACTCACTTTCAGTCCCAAAGTCTACTTTACCTAATCCCCATCTACATTTCTGAGCTAGCCCCTGGTCAGTACACTGGAGACTCTAGCCCTCTATTGGCTCAGGAGGAGTTAAGCCCTGAGTCTTGGGACTTGCAGTTCTGTCGACCTGGTATTCTCTGGTCAAGGCTGTTTGCCAGCCTGGCCTCCTTCAAGCCTGAATTCCACCATCTTCAAGAGCACTTCCATGAATCTCAGCTTCTTAGCCATGACCCCATTGTTCTCCCTCTCTAGCTTTCCTTATTTCTTCATAGCACATCTGCTACAGTCTTATCACTTTGTTATCTGTCTCCCTGTACCAGGTGTGAAGCTTCATCCCACCACACCAATACTCAGGAGATGCCTGGGACATGGAAGGTACTCAGTAGAATAAAATCATTTTTCCACTTACAGTGGAATAAAATCCTAAGAAATGTAGCTATCCCTTTGTGAAATAAATAAAAACAAGCAGATTTTTTTAAAGGTGCAAGATAACCACTCAGTGTGTCCACAAGGACATTTTATGATAATGGAATTATGTGAGGCTCCCAGGTAGTTCAATTAAACAAGCAAAACAAAATAAAAATTCTTAGTTTGCAATTATCAATAAATAGAATTCTAAACAAAGAAAGTTGATTGCAGTTTTAACCTTTAACTTATATTCTATCAGAGCATTATGTACATTATAAGCCAGGGATGGCAAGAAGTTTTCTTCTTTTAGCCAAATATTATCAACTGGAAGTGACTCTCTGGAAAAATTTTTAAGGAGGATTCTGAGAACACATCTGGGTTCATTGGACCCCAATCAATTATCAAAGTACACTGAGGTACTGGAGGGAAAGTGACACTGTGCATACCACATAATTACTCCTTGTAATTCCAAATCTGCAATTCCAAAATAGTTTGCCAGCACCAGAAAATAGGCAGCCATAAAGCCAAAACAGTTTGGAATCAAAGGTCTGTCTGTGTCATCAGTAAGATCTGCAGGAGATAATCACCCAGGCTTTCATTGGTTACTTCCTTCACCTCCTCTTTCCATTGTCAAGTGCTTATACGTAGCCTGATCCTTGACCTGCCTTAAGCAGGTCCTATATCAAGGGAACAAAGGGACAGGATCAATGTTAGTCCTTCAATGGCCCTCCTAATCTGTGGCACACATCTGAGGCTACAGGGACAAAGCATTCTGGAAACAGAGTCGAGTGTCAACAAACAGAAAGAAAAGATCAAGGTCTCCTAAACCCACTCACCTGGAATCTTGTAAGTACTGCCTGAACGTCCTTAGATGGAATTACTAGATTTGTTCTTCTAAGAGGAAAGAGAGAAAGGTCAGAAAGATGGGAGAAAAATAGATTATTTTCTCCAGCTCATAAAGGAAAAACATGTTTTTCAAAGATCTAAAGGGGAAAAAAATACTTTTCTGCCCCCAGTCCCAAATTTCTCAAGGCCTCTGTCCATTGGTCCTACAGTGGCTTTATTAAATTAAAGTATAACTCTTTCCTCAGAGTTAAGTTAAATCCCCCCTGAGCACACCATTACCAGGTCCTTCCCCTCCCTGTAGGTGGGAAACACTGCCGGTCCACCTCCCTGGAGAAAGGTTCCCAATCTGTATCTGTCAGACAATGTCAGCCACCCTAAGACAGGGGTCAGACCAACCAAGGACAGTTGGATCCCAGGTTCTCTGCCAAGGGTGTCACCTGAGCCTATTCACTGAAAATTGTTTAGAAAAAATCAAAGGGCAAAGTGACAGCAGATTCAGAAGGCCAGGTAAAGCCTGCAGGGCTGACCACAGGCCTTCTTTGCTTTTCTGTGGCTGCAGAAAAATTCCCTCCCCCAATTTACCATCTTCAGAAAAGATTCCAGCTAGGCAATCATAGACACTTTGCTCTGACCTTCTGGAATCACTGAAGTTCTGGCAAAGTTCCTTATCACGGGAGTGGGAGAGCAATGAGCAGAAGAAGGGTACCAGGCATCTTGGAGGCTCAGCCCAGGTAGTTGTGACATTCCAAAGCCACAGGAGAAACCCGAGCCTGAGGCTGAGGAGACCAAGGGAGTGTATAATCTACATCTTGCATAACCAGGCTCAAAGTTTCTGTAGTAGCTCACCCTTTAACTCAGTTGACCTGTTACTAAAGCCTCCCTTACGCACCTGAAGATGCCAGACTTTCGTGGTGGAGCAATCCCTGTGTGGCCAGCATGATCAAGTCAGAAAACATCCCTGTCACCTTCCAGAGCTGAATCCCTCCCCTCAAGTGTGCACTGCTAGTGTTCTGGAGGGACCTGCCCCCCAGTAGCCTCCCAGTAACAGAAGGCTATTCTATAGGACAGTGTGGGTTCCTGGGCACTTCACCTTGTCTTGGAGCTCAACAAAGTTGTATGGAAATGCAATAAATAGATAGATGGGGAAGCAAGATATATCCCTGACCCAAAGGTACACATTCATATTCTACCAGGATGGGGGACCAGAACAAGGGGTCTATGGTGGGCACCCATGGGCTAAGTGTTCCAGGCAGGTCCTGTCTGACACATGCCTCCCCTGGCTTAGCTGTGATTGAGGTTGTACCCAGAGGACCTGAAACTCCCTTGGGACCAGGATGAAACTCCCACCTCCACAGGGTACAAGAGAGCAGGCCACATGTCATCTCCATTTTCCCCCAAGGAAATCCACAGACTAAGGCTTTGTCTCTAAGTAATAGCAGGGATGACATACATTTGGGGTCAGGATTGTGCAGACGCAAGCTGTGATTCAAGAAGAAAAATATGTGTCTTCCAATTTGGTGGGTGAATAAACAAGTTCAAATCCATTTAATGACAAAACAAAAATCAGGCTCCCACCCTGTGCCAGTCATCAGACCAGCACTAGAGGTACCAAGATGAATAGAACATTTTTCCTGTGACCAGGAAGCTGAAATGAGTTTGTTAACAGAGTTTCAGGGCAAAGTTTGCTTCAGTATCACTGTTTTCCTATGTCGTGGAAAATTTTCACCAAACTTAACATGTTTAGATGATCTCTTAATTTAAGAAATAATTTTGTTTTTAAATAAATGTTATTTATTTTTTTACTCAATGTAAGAAGCTTAAAAAGTTTAAACATGTACTCAGGGAGGTCTTTCTGCCAGTTTACAGAATAATGGTTTTTTACTTAAATCAAAAATAATAGATTAAGGAACTTCCTGTTCCAATAACAGACAAGATTACTTGAAAATCCTGCCAATGCAAACACCAACAAATTCTGTTACATACAACAGACATTCTATTAAATGTGGAACTGAGCACAGAGAAAGAACAGGACATTTTAAAGTACCTGGGGAAAAAGTTTGGCATAGCAGGACACTGGCTCTGGGTGTGGTGGGTAAAATGCCCATCTCCGTCTTAAAGCTTAGGAAGGTCAGGAATGGAGACCTCAGGGAACCTGAAATACAGCTCTTTTGTGAACTTGGATTCTTCAAAGTGCTCTGGAGAAAACCGGCCTCTGTACCAGGAAATAGTGAGGAAACTTAACTACTGTCATTCTGGGTTGTGGATGAAAAAGAAGTGTCCCCTTGGAATTTGTAAGCTTGGGTCTGTGCTACAGATCAAATTATACAACACACTTGGCCCAATAACTTAATATAAAAATAAATCACAGATTAGTAATACCCCTGGGCCACCTAGCAGGGGCACATCCAAAACTTGGACCAGACCACAGAAGACTCTGACACATGTCCCCACAGAAAATGAACTCACAGCCCCAAATTAAAAACTCATTAGAAAGGACCAGCAGAAAGGACAAAAGCATATGAACACTTCTTAGAACTTTAATATAGAAATATAAATATAGAAAGCCATCAATACTTTTAAGTAAAGATAAGGCATAGCCAAAGGGAGAATTATATGTTTAGAGAAGTAAATACCCAGAACAAGCATATAGTGGCAGAACATTTTTTTTAAAAGCTAGACAAAATATTTTTCAAATATGAATTTTAAAATGTATTGTTGCAGCAAAACTTTAGGGAAAATCCATAACCATGAAAGCTCCCCAGGAAGATAAAAGTGCATTGGGGGGAAGGTGTCCGAAGTTGAGCTCTGATGCTGACACCAGTGGGAGTGGAGAGCTAGTAAAGAAAGCCCAGCGTCACACAAGGTGGGGAGTCTGAGAAGAGACAGAACTCCTAGAAGAGCCCACCCTGAGAAGAGGTGCAGCAAGAGAACTCCCTGGTCTTGGGTTGGGGATTGGGAAGAAGGAGGTGAAATCTCCCTGCTCATGAAAAACCACCTGCTGCTGGCTGTCACCTGTGTTAGAAGCCCATGCTCCTACTATCTAGGTGTCAGAAAAACAAATGAGACTTGTTTTTCTCATATTTTTCTTTATAAATTTTAAAACTACATAGAAATTTTTTAAATAGTTCAAAGAATACCTACAAACATTCACCCAGATTCAGCAACTAATAAGATTTTTCTGCACTCATTCCCCTCCATCTGCCCTCTACATATATGTATAGGTACACACACCCATATATACAAATAAATGTACACTATTTTAAGGAAACATCAGGCTGTAAGTTGAAGTCACTCTGACACTGCACCCCCTGCATACTTCAGCTGATATTTCCTAAAAGTAAGGATATTCTACTCTCTTATCATAACACTACTAAACATACAGTCTGGGCAAATTTCCCCAACTGTCCCAATAATGTCCTTTAATGCTGTTTTTTTTTCTTTTCCTATTCAGAATTCAGTTAAGTTCCTTGCATTGCATTTTCTTTTTTTATTAAATTTATTTATTTTTTAAATAAACATATAATATATTTTTATCCCCAGGGGTACAGGTCTGTGAATCACCAGGTTCACACATTTCACAGCACTCATCATAGCACATACCCTCCCCAATGTCCATATCCCAACCACCCTCTCCCACCCCCCCCCCCAGCAACCCTCAGTCTTTTTTTGAGATTGAGTCTTTTATGGTTTGTTTCCCTCCCAATCCCACCTTCTTTCATTTTTTCTTTTCCTTCCCCCCAACCCCCCACATTGCATCTCCACTTCTTCATATCAGGGAGATCATATAATAGTTGTCTTCCTCCAATTGACTTATTTCGCTAAGCATGATACCTACCAGTTCCATCCAGGTCGTCGCAAATGGCAAGATTTCATTTCTTTTAATGGCTGCATAGTATTCCACCGTGTATATATACCACATCTTCTTTATCCATTCATCTGTTGATGGACATCTAGGTTCTGTCCATAGTTTGGCCATGTGGACATTGCTGCTATAAACATTCGGTTGCACGTGCCCCTTGGGAGCACCACGTTTGTATCTTTAGGATATATACCCAGTAGTGCAATTGCTGGGTCATATGGTAGCTCTATTTTCAACTTTTTGAGGAACCTCCATGCTGTTGTCCAGAGTGGTTGCACCAGCTTGCTTTCCCACCAACAGTGTAGGAGGGTTCCACTTTCTCTGCATCCTCGCCAGCATCTGTCATTTCCTGTCTTGTTAATTTTAGCCATCCTGACTGGTGTGAGGTGGTATCTCATTGCGGTTTTGATTTGTATTTTTCTGATGCTGAGTGATGTGGAGTACTTTTTCATGTGTCTGTTGGCCATCTGGATGTCTTCTTTGCAGAAATGTCTGTTCATGTCCTCTGCCCATTTCTTGATTGGATTTTTTGATCTTTGGGTGTTGAGTTTGCTAAGCTCTTTATAGATTTTGGATAGTAGCCCTTAACCTGATATGTCGTTTGCGAATATCTTCTCCCATTCTGTCAGTTGTCTTTTAGTTTTGTTAACTGTTTCCTTTGCTGTGCAAAAGCTTATTATTTTGATGAAGTCCCAATAGTTCATTTTTGCCCTTGCTTCCATTGTCTTTGGCAATGTTCCTAGGAAGAAGTTGCTGTGGTTGAGGTCAAAGAGATTGCTGCCTGTGTTCTCCTCAAGGATTTTGATGGATTCCTTTCGCACAGTGAGGTCCTTCATCCATTTTGAGTCTATTTTTGTGTGTGGTGTAAGGAAATGGTCCAATTTCATTTTTCTGCATGTGGCTGTCCAATTTTCCCAGCACCATTTGTTGAAGAGACTGTCTATTTTCCATTAGATATTCCTTCCTGCTTTGTCAAAGATTAGTTGACTGTAGAGTTGAGGGTCTATTTCTGGGCTCTCTATTCTGTTCCATTGATCTATGTGTCTGTTTTTGTGCCAGTACCACACTGTTTTGATGATGACATCTTTGTAATAGAGCTTGAAGTCTGCAATTGTGATGCCACCAACTTTGGCTTTCTTTTTCAATATC
>NW_026739832.1:76456-77000 GCF_022355385.1 Mustela nigripes | reverse complement strand
TTCTTATTGTTTTAAGCCACTATATCTTTGGGAATTTGTTACTGCAACCAGAGAAGATCACACAGATGGATCAGCAAAAAATGTATTGGACATTATGTCACACCCGGTCATCCGACTCTTACCACAAACACAATGAATATGTCCCCTGTATAGCCCAGACTGCCCCTTTGCAATTACTCAGGCTTACAAAAAGGCAATAACTGACACAAGCATTAAGAAAATCATTTACAAACAAAAGGAAATTAAAGGCATCCAAATCGGCAAAGAAGAAGTCAAATTATCACTCTTCGCAGATGATATGATACTATATGTGGAAAACCCAAAAGACTCCACTCCAAAACTGCTAGAACTTGTACAGGAATTCAGTAAAGTGTCAGGATATAAAATCAATGCACAGAAATCAGTTGCATTTCTCTACACCAACAACAAGACAGAAGAAAGAGAAATTAAGGAGTCAAGCCCATTTACAATTGCACCCAAAACCATAAGATACCTAAGAATAAACCTAATCAAAGAGGCACAGAATCTATACTCAGAAAACTAT
>NW_026739832.1:0-1456 GCF_022355385.1 Mustela nigripes | reverse complement strand
AAACTGTTTGAAGAAAACAAAGGAAAAATCTCCTTGACATGAGATTTATGGGATATGATACCTAAAGCACAAGCCACAAAATCAAAAATAAATAAGTGGGACTACATCAAACTTAAGTCTTCTACATAGCAAAAAGATACAATCTACAAAATGAAAAAACAAAATACAGAATGGAAAAAAAAAATCACAAACCATATGTCTACTAAGGGCTTAATATCCAAAATTTGCAAAGACCTTCTACAACCATGTAACAAGTAATAATGGCAAATCATCATCACCATCATCAACATTATTATCATCATCATCCAACTAAAATGGGCAAAGAACCTCAATAGACGTTTTTCCAAAGATTTATAGATGGTAAACAGATACATGAAATGATGGTGCTCAACATCGCTAATTATCAGGGAAATGCAAATCAAATGAGATATCACCTCATACCTATTAAAATGGCTATCACACCTATTAAAATGGCTATCATCAAAAAGGAAAAAAGACAAAAGACAAGAGAACAAATCCCAATGTTGATGTGGAGAAAAGGGAACATTTGTTGGTAGGAATGTAAATTGATGCAAGCACTGTGGAAAATCGTATGGAGATTCCTCAAAAAATTAAAAATAGAACTACCATATGGTTCCACTTCTAGAAATATATTCAAAATTCTATTTGCACCCCCATGTTTTGCAGCATTATGACAACAGTCAAGGCACAGAAACAACTTAAGTATTCATCAAAAGATGAATGGATAAAGAATATACAGTATATATATTCACAGAATAGTATACAGTCATAAAAGAATTCTGTCATTTTGACATCATGGGTGGACTTTGAAGGCATTATGTTAAGTGAAATAAGTCAGATAGGAAACACAAAAACTATATGATCTTGCTTGTATGTGAAATCTAAACACAAATAAACAAACTCATAGAAAGAGAGATTGGGTTTGTCATTACCAGGGGGAAGGGGGAAGAGAATTGGATGAGAAATCAAAAGGTACAAATTTCCTGTTATAAAATAAACAAGTCCTGAGCATGTAATGTACAACATGATAACTATAGTTAGCACAGCTCTATGGTATAAATGAATATTGTTAGTAGAATTACTCCAAAGAGTTCTCACATGAGGAAAAAACATTTTTAAATTTTTTTTTAATTTCCTAAGTTTCTTTTGTTTATGCACCACACACAGTGCTCCACGCAATACTTGCTCTCCATATACCCCACCAGGCTCACCCAATCTCCTACCCTTAGCTCCTTCAAAACACTCAGGTTGTTTTTCAGAGTCCATAGTCTCTCATGGGTCGTCTCGCCCTCCAATTTCCCCCTACTCCCTTCTCCTCTCCATCTCCCCATGTCCTCCATGTTATTTGTTATGCTCCACAAATAAGTGAAACAATATGATAATTGATTCTCTCTGCTTGACATATTTCACTCAGCATAATCTCTTCCAGTCCTGT
>NW_026739831.1:2523-27903 GCF_022355385.1 Mustela nigripes | reverse complement strand
CCTCGAATAGCCAAAGGGATATTGAAAAAGAAAGCCAACGTTGGTGGCATCACAATTCCGGACTTCAGGCTCTATTACAAAGCTGTCATCATCAAGACAGCATGGTACTGGCACAAAAACAGACACATAGATCAATGGAACAGAATAGAGAGCCCAGAAATAGACCCTCAAATCTATGGTCAACTAATCTTCGACAAAGCAGGAAAGAATGTCCAATGGAAAAAAGACAGCCTTTTCAATAAATGGTGCTGGGAAAATTGGACAGCCACATGCAGAAAAATGAAATTGGACCATTTCCTTACACCACACACAAAAATAGACTCAAAATGGATGAAGGACCTCAATGTACGAAAGGAATCCATCAAAATCCTTGAGGAGAACACGGGCAGCAACCTCTTCGACCTCTGCCGCAGCAACATCTTCCTAGGAACAACGCAAAAGGCAAGGGAAGCAAGGGCAAAAATGAACTATTGGGATTTCATCAAGATCAAAAGCTTTTGCACAGCAAAGGAAACAGTTAACAAAATCAAAAGACAACTGACAGAATGGGAGAAGATATTTGCAAACGACATATCAGATAAAGGATTAGTGTCCAGAATCTATAAAGAACTTAGCAAACTCAACACACAAAGAACAAATAATCCAATCAAGAAATGGGCAGAAGACATGAACAGACATTTCTGCAAAGAAGACATCCAGATGGCGAACAGACACATGAAAAAGTGCTCCATATTACTCGGCATCAGGGAAATACAAATCAAAACCGCAATGAGATATCACCTCACACCAGTCAGAATGGCTAAAATCAACAAGTCAGGAAATGACAGATGTTGGCGAGGATGCGGAGAAAGGGGAACCCTCCTACACTGTTGGTGGGAATGCAAGCTGGTGCAGCCACTCTGGAAAACAGCATGGAGGTTCCTCAAAATGTTGAAAATAGAACTGCCCTATGACCCAGCAATTGCACTATTGGGTATTTACCCTAAAGATACAAATGTAGTGATCCAAA
The DNA here is from genome assembly GCF_022355385.1 of Mustela nigripes. Lineage (NCBI taxonomy): Eukaryota > Metazoa > Chordata > Mammalia > Carnivora > Mustelidae > Mustela > Mustela nigripes. Next base: position 26,894 of record NW_026739831.1, on the reverse strand, counting down.
GGGACACATGCACCCGAATGTTTATAGCAGCAATGTCCACAATAGCCAAACTATGGAAAGAACCTAGATGTCCATCAACAGATGAATGGATCAAGAAGATGTGGTATATATACACAATGGAATACTATGCAGCCATCAAAAGAAATGAAATCTTGCCATTTGCAACAACATGGATGGAACTAGAGCGTATCATGCTTAGCGAAATAAGTCAAGCAGAGAAAGACAACTATCATATGATCTCCCTGATATGAGGAAGTGGTGATGCAACATGGAGGCTTAAGTGGGTAGAAGAAGAATAAATGAAACAAGATGGGATTGGGAGGGAGACAAACCATAAGTGACTCTTAATCTCACAAAACAAACTGAGGGTTGCCGGGGGGAGGGGGTTTGGGAGAATGGGGTGGGATTATGGACATTGGGGAGGGTATGTGCTTTGGTGAGTGCTGTGAAGTGTGTAAGCCTGGTGATTCACAGACCTGTACCCCTGGGGATAAAAATATATGTTTATAAAAAATAAAAAATTAAAAAAATAATAATAATAATCATAAGTACTAAGACCTCAAGGAGGAAAAAGAATTCTAAACCAGATTTTGAGGTTTAGTACAGAAATTCAGAAGTGGAAAAAAAAAAGTTGGTAAAAGCTACTTTTCCTTCTCCATTTCTCCATTTTAAAAAATTATTTAATTTTTTTGTGTTTAGGAAAACTTCCTAGAATTTCAAAACATATGTTCCCATAGGAAAACTAAAGAAACTCAGAAAATACAAATGAGCAATTTTAGCTCACGAATATATACTTGGCCAAGATATCTGACTCAGAATATTAAAATGAGCAAAACTATTCTATCTGCTTTGTACCGAATTTTCAATAAAGTCTTTGTGGAGAAAAATATTCGACAACAGTTCATTAAAAGCCTGGAGAATACAGGTCTCCACATATAGATGAAGTTTTTTTCTTTTAAAACCAGAAACACAGATTCAGTGTTTCATAGAAAACGTATTTCAGATTTTTAAGGGAAAAAATAAGCAGATGACTAGTAATATTTTCATACCATTGTTTTCCACTTTACATTTCAGGCTTATTTTGTACAAATCTATGAAGACAATTCACGGAAGTAATTGATATTTTGGGGGAGAGACTTAAAAGAGCTGACACAGACTTTTGCAACAAACCAATTCTTAAGGGTCCATGTAGAACAGTGTGTACAGTGCCATGCTAGCAAAGGGCGGTTCCAACAACTCACTCCTCCTTTAGTGACTCTTATTTTGGTTCAAGACCCAAATGCAACCATCTGTTCTATTATTTACGTAACCGAATTCTTCATTCCTAGAATTTGCCCATTGCTCTGGGTTATCAGGCATCAGATGATCCCCTACTTTTCCCCCCCTCAGAATTCTTTTCAGATCTAACTTCCTAATAATGTCCTTCAAGGCATTCAGAATCTCAACAGGACAGACTACATTAGCTCTCCTTCTACTGAATGAAACGCAAATGTTAAAAGATGAACTTAAGAAATTTGTACTATTGTGATGCTAGTCAATTTTCCTTAAATATGTCATGCCTAAAAAAAGAAAACCAAAAAAAACTTGGAATCATTCTTTTTAGAAAAAGAGCAAACATCTGATGTTGGAATAATATATAGGAGAGGCTCTCACTGTGAAACCAAGATTTGCAAAGTCAAGAGTGATCTGAAGCAGCTTCCCTACAACAAACTGTACTAGTAGCAATGCATTGATAGAGCACACACGGATTTCCAAATTAAGAAACTGGTATCCTAATTTTAGAGGCAATCAGCTGTTTTTAAATGTTCTAAAAACACATGTATATGTGAGGTATATGCATGTATTTTATATACAAAGATATATGAACATATATTCATGTATATATATATGCATATAAAATGTGAACTTTTTTTAGTGTTTATAATAAGCAGTATTCCTGCAGCTAAGTCAGTCTACAAACTGACTTCTAAGAAACCAGCCCCAGCATCAATTCTGCTTTGTGAGCTCTAGTCCTGAGGAATAAAAAGTCGCGTACTTCTGAAGTGATCCCTAGGCCTATGGCAGGTTAGGAGGCCGGCGGCGGCACCTCAATGAAAATCCTAAGGAACTGCTTATTCATTGAGAATCTGGCCCATTTTCATTTTAAATGTTTAAATTATTTAGCTCACTTCAAAGGTCACTCTTGATGGTCCCTGCTAATATTTACAGGTAAAGGAATTTTTCGCAACGGAGTAGAGTATATAATGAAGCCTGATAATGTAGTTTCTTGCAGTACCAAGATTTTCTTCTTTTTCTCTTTCTTCTTTCCTTTTTGCCCCAATCACAAATGCAGTACTCCTGGCTGATTAACTGTTGGCGAATTTGCCAGCTTTCCGGGACGGTTCGTAGGGCACTCTGAGAATACTGGGGGTCTCCTCCATGACCCTCACGAGGAGGTTGTCGATGTAGTCCTCGAGTTCCTGGATGTGGGTGTCTTTCCTCCGAAGGAGCTCTTTGTGCTTCACTAGCTCCTGGAGGACCTCCTCCTAGGTCAGACCAGGATACCCTGCTGTGGCATCAAAACGATTGCTGTCCGGGATTTTCCTGAGCTCCTCATTACTTGTCGGATTCATATGAAAACTTGAAGACGGCATTATATGTGAAGCCCTGAATTTTGTTGTAAACGGATTAGTTGACTCATAATCAAAATAGTCCTGACGATTTTTACTAAATGCGTTAGGTGATTTCAAGTCACAAGGGCTATCAGATCCCCCATTGCTAAGTTTATCGGATCTTCGGCTATCTTTTTTTCCAGTCACTCTCTCAAATAGGCTAACTTTCTCCCTTTTCTCTCTTTTATTTTCTTTTCTTACTTCAACTGATTTTGAAAATAAATTCATGCCGCTGTCCTATGATTCACTGCTTTCTTCAAATGGATTTTTCTTCCTTGGCAGTGCTGCAAATTTTGGGGGTAATGAAGCAGTCACATTTGTAAATGGGTCATTTTGTCTTCTGAAAGACGATTCACCTTCATCCACACTGCTGTCAGGTTGGTTCATGTTAGAAGTATCAAAGCTTAATGTTCTTCTGTGTGGAGATTTGAGACTTCCACTTTCTGGAACCACTCCAAAGGCATCTATCTGCCGTCGGAGAAGATGCGTCTGACCAATGGTGCCGGACTTGAGTTTCTCAGAAGATATGTGTGTCCCAGTTAAATCAGACATTGAATGTGCTGAAGAGAGTCGCTGAGGACCCAAAAGGAAAGGCTTTTTTGGTTTGGATTTCATCTGTATTTCACCACTTGAAAATTCAGTACTGGCATCGGGTATGTGAGAACTTGGAATGATTGCAGAAGACGTATCAGAAAATGTTCCATCATTTTTTCTACCTTTCATCTTATCTTTTAATTTTGCAAAAGGAGATCTTGTTTTGTCCTTCATTGATAAGTCAAACATACTTGCTGTCATATTGTTCCTCATGAATTGAATATTGACTTTGATCTCACCCCTGTTTTTGGCTCTTTTTCCTTGTTTGGATTCTAATCTAAACCACTTTGTTTTCCTTCTTTGTCCTCAAAGATGTCATAGAGATTGATTGCCACTAAAAACTTATCCAGACCCACCAGGGACCTGTGCATAACTATGAGGAAAAGAATGTATTTTTCTGGATTCCTCTGCATTAGCAATCCAGGTAGCTCAAAAGAGGCTTCCTCCTTCCACACTTCTCAGCTACAGAGGTGGAGTACTTTTCCTTGCCCAGCTGAATTATAGTGTATGTGTCATTGGTGCCACTTTTGCCTTTTGGCTTAAGATCTTTGGCTTGGAGCACTATGACCTGCACGTGGGTAGGAAACCACTTTTGGGCTTGCTCGGACAGCATCATTCTGTCCTTTTTCTCTGCACGGAGTTCTCAAGCGCAGGTAGTGCCCCTCCCGGAGGGAGAGCCTAATTCCTTAATCACTGCATTCTAAGGGCACTTAAAGGCGGCGACAGGCAAACTCACAGCTGCCCAACTTCCCCAGGGTTCACTGTCAAGCGCCTCGCTGGGGCAGCCCGGGGGCACGGCTGTTCTGGGGGTGCCCTCTCCGCTGCAGAAGCCCAGGGGCCCAGCATCCCCCGGCCACGCCGCCCAGGCCTCCGCGCGGACCCCCGCGCCTGGCGTCCGCACCTTCATGCGCCGCCGGCCGCGGGGACGGACCCTGGGCGGCGGCGGGCGGCTCCTGGGCCTGCGGGCAGGTGAGGCCCGGCCGCCAGAGCCCCGTGGAGGGCTGCGGGGGAGGGAGGGCGGCCCCCGCCCCGCCGCCTAGAGCTCTCCAGCCCAAACCCGCAGCCCCCTGGCCCCACGCCTGTCTCCTCGCGGCCGGGCCGCCCCGCCTCCTCCGCGCCTCCCGCCCGCCCGCGCCTGTCGGCGGGCCCGGCCCGACTCCTCCTTCCGACCCCGGTAATACGAACAGCCGCCGGCTCGCGCGGCCTGGCTCCCTCTCGCAAACCTCTCCCTCTCCCTCCTCCTCCTCCTCCCCCTCCTCCCCCTCGCCTCGGCTCCTCCTCTCGGGCGGGGGCGGGGGTGGGTCGCCTGGCTGTGGAGCGGGACGGGGGGCAGGGGACACGGCCGCCCCAGCGCCGTTGGGCCGCGGGCTGCAGGGCGGCGGGCACGGGGCTCGGCACGGGCTCGGCCTCGCCGGCCGGTTGCTGCTAACACCCGGCGGGCGGCGGCGGCCTACTATCTGTTTTAAATTGCAAACCAAATAAGACAAAATAAGACAAGAATGCTAGAAAATATAAACTATGAAACATAATCATTAATACAACCACCAAGCACAGGAGGCCCCACACATCTCTATGTATTATTCAACAGGTTCCCCATAGTTACAGGTGCTTCCCCACACAAGAGCTCACAAATCCTCACCTCAACCCATAGAGTGTCGCAGGCAGGTCAGCATCCTCAGTCTCAGCAGTTCTCTAACACTCTGGACTCTGCAGAACGTGCAGACTCCTTGTACTTCCACCTGACATGGCCTTCATGATCTTCTTTCCTCCTCTCTCTTTTTTCTGATGGTCCTGGTCAGTGTCTTCTATGGGTACCTTCTCTTCTCCTTACATTTCTTCTTTTTTGATTCTGCAGAGACTACCACCTCCATCACTCTCCCATGTACCCCTGGGACTTACGAATCTGTGTCCCCAGAGATAGGCATCTTTCTTATATCCAGAAAAGGCCCCTTTTGTGTCCACTTGTTCTGCAGGCCCCTCTGCAGTGATAGGCCCCCAGCCAGAGCCCTCTCACGCACCTGAATGCTTCGTAAAGCTTCTCCAGCTAGATCACTGTCTCCCGCTTTCTAAACTTGGCTGGCATATGCTGATTCTCTCTAGCTTGAAAATTATCACAGATAACCCTGAAGTCAGCTCTAAACTGCCTTGGGATTTTCCCATCATTTCATGGATATACCTTCCCATATATGTCATTTAATACAGTATTGTCAAGTGTTCCTTCCACTTTCATCTTAAAGGACCAGGAATAGAATTCAGGGAAAATATATCAAGATATATGGGACAAAAAATTTCACTTGTGTTACTACCTCACCAAAATACACAATTTCCTTCAATTTCTTATGAATGTAGTATTAGAAGTATCTGTGACTTTGAAAAGAAAGCACAGATTTTTCTTATCCCTTTACAGTTATAAAATATTATTCATGTTCACGACTACTCCTATATTATGGTAGTTGTCATAGACCTGTGTCTCAATTGTATTTAATATGTTAAGAGAGAAGCATTTAGATTGCTATGTTCAGCCCATTTGTTTTTGAAATATTTTTCCAGTTTTACTGAGATTATAATTGACATATAGCAAAATGCTTTACTTTCATATATCATGAAATGATTACTGTAGTAAGTTTAGTTAATACCCATTATCTCATGGAGAAAGAAAGAAGGAAAGAAAAAAGAGAGAAGAAAGAAAGAAAGAAAGAAAGAAAGAAAGAAAGAAAGAAAGAAAGAAAGAAAAAGAGAAGAGAAAGGGAAAAAATATTTTGCCCTTGTGATGAGAACTTTTAGGATTCATTCTTTAAAAAACTTTCATAAATACCATACCACAGTGTGAACTATAATCACCAGGCTATACATTACATTCTTAGTATTTATTTATCTTATAACTGGAAGTTTGTACCTTGTCACCATCTTCACCTAGTGCTAAAGGGAGTTCTTTGAGTGTAAGTAAAAGGGTGCTAATTAACATCATAAAAACATTAAAAAGTAGGGCAAAACTCTCTGGTAATTGTAAATATGTAGTCAAAGTTAGATTCTGAAATATAGTAAAAGTGGTATGTAATTCACCCCCTGTCTCTAGTAAGCACAAATCAGATGCCTTTTCCTGAGTTTGGTTGTTCTTTGAGATTCCAGGTATTGTAACATCATAAGTAATTGTATTTCCCTGTGTGACTCATATCACTTAAAATAATTCCCTCAGGCACCTTTTGTAAGGCAAATATGATACTGATGATCTCCTCGTCTGTTGTGTGTTCAGGAAGGTCTATCTCCCCATTGTTTTAGAAGGACAGCTTGCCTAGTATAGGGTTCTTGGTTGACAGGTTGTTTCGGATTTTTAAAAATATCTTGAATGTATGTTCCCATTCTCATCTAGCTTGAAATGTTTCTGTTGAGAAAACCAACAAAAGTCTTATGGAAGTTCTCTTATATTTATTGTCCCTCTTTTCTCTTGCTGCTTCCAAAATTCATTCTTTTTTAAGTTTTGAGGATTTTTGTCTGATGTGTCCCAGGGCAGCCCTCTTTGGATTTAGCGTAATTGGAATCTTTTGCACTTCATGGATCTAGATGTCCGTTCTTCTCAGGTTTGGGAAGTTTTCAGCCAATATTGTTTTAAATATGCCTTCTATCCCTTTTTCTTCCTCTTATCCTTTTGAAATTCCCATACTGCAGATATCATTCCTTTCAGTCATGTCCCATAAGGCCCATAGACTTTCTTCAATATTTTTTTTTCCTCCTCTACTGAAATTTCAAATGCCCTGTCTTCAGGTCATTGATTCTTTCTTCTGCATCATTGAATCTTGATGTTAACACTCTCTATTGAATTCTTCAGTTCACTCCTCATTTTTTCAGCTTTAAGATTTCTGTAGGAGACCTAAATATCATCAGGTCCTAAATAGTTCTCAAACTATCCTGAATGCCTACAAACTCAATAGAAAACCAGAGAGAAGAATAGAAGCAATTCTAGGAACAGAAAAGCGACCTCTTCCTGGAAGATAGCACATGTGGAGAAGTGAATCTGAGGCGATATATGGGAAGATAGACCATGGTGGAAAGGGCCAGTTCCCAGCAAGCAGTAGAGCAGCAGAGCACAAAACCAGAACTTTTGGAAGCCCATTCCACTAAGGGACATCTCTCCAGAGGCTAAGTGGCGGGTGGAACCCTTGCTGGGACAGTGTGGTCTCAGAACCTGCAGGGTCACAGAAAGAACGGGGCTGTCTGAGTGTGGCAGAGCCCCCTCAGGTGTCCAATAACCTGAGGGTGGTATTGGAGTGGGGAAGCCAGCTGCAAGGACAGAGCCAAAGATTGAGCTCTCAGCTTGGGGTTACCTTAAACCTTAAACCATGATTCAAGGTACAGTTGGGCCTCTACTCTTGAAGCAGGGACCCCACAGTGGCAGATCCCTCCATTTTCCTCTAGGAGGAGTGGAGCAGGAGCATCCTGCAGGATTCTGCTGGGTTTGGAGACCCCAAATGGGGCCATGTGCCAGAGACAGAAACACTCGGTCACAGGCTGGGTGAACACAGAGTGTGGCTGGAGACCAGGGAGATAGGAGTGACTGACAGCTTTTTCCTGAGGGTGCACTGAGGAGTGGGCCCCCAAGTTCTTGGCTTCTCTGGAGATGGAGACTGAGAAGCAACCATCTTCATTCCTGTCTTCCAAAACTGTATGGAAAGTGTTCAAGGAAAAAAAGCTACTGAAAACAAAACCGAGCAGAATACTTAGCCTGGACCCTGGCAAGGGTGGCACAACTCTGCCTTGGGCAAAGACATTTGAGAATCATTGCAATAGGCCCCTCCCCAGTTCAACAAGAACATCCAGCCAAGACAAATTCACTGATCAATGAGAGTTACAGGAATACAGCAGAGAGAGTTCTTGGCTTTTTTCCCATAATTCTTTAGTCTTAGAAAGTTAAATTTTTAAAAATTTTTTCTTATTTTATCTTTTCTAATTTTTCCTCTTTCCTATTTTAACATTTTAAAATTATTTTATCTTATCAATACATTTTTTTAAAGATTTTATTTATTTATTTGACAGACAGAGATCACAAGTAGGCAGAGAGGCAGGCAGAGAGAGAGAGGAGGAAGCAGGCTCTCACTAAGCAGAGAGCCCGATGCGGGGCTTGATCCCAGGACCCTGAGATCATGACCTGCGCTGAAGGCAGAGGCTTAACCCTCTGAGCCACCCGGGCACCCTATCAATACATTTTTAAAAACCTTTTTAAATTTTCATTGTTATGGTCATATTCTATCCCTTCATTGTATTTGAACTTATTTTTTGAATACATATAGGTTTTTCTTTATTTAAAATTTTGGAATACAGTTTCTTCTAACACATCAAAGTATATCCTAAATCTAGTGCATGCTTTTGTTCTAGTCTCCAGCCTGATCACATTCTTTCTTCCTTTTTTTTTCTTTTTCAACCAACTTCTTATCTTATCAATTTCTTTTTTAGAATCTTTTTTTAATCTTCATCTTTACAGTCATATTCCATCTCTTCATTGTGTTTACCCTTATTTTTGTATATATAAAGTTTTCCTTTCTTTAAAATTTTGGAACGCAATTTCTTCTAACAGACCAAAATACACCCAAAATCAAGTGTGTGGCTCTGTTCTATACACACACACACACACACACACACACACACACACATATTTTCTCCTTTTTTCTGACCACCCCCTACCCCCAGGTTCTGGTCTCTTCTGATTTGGTTAGTGTATGTTTTTCTGGGGTCGTTGCTATCCTTTTAGTGTTTTGTTCTCTCATTCATCTAGCCGTACCTGAATGAAATGACAAGACAGAAAAACTCACCTCAAAACAAAGAAAAAGAAGCAATACCAACAGCTAGGGACCTAATCAAAATGGACATTAGTAGGTTGTCAGAACTAGAGTTCAGAATGACGATTATTGATGTGTTAGCTGGACTTGAAAAAAGCATGGTAGATACTAGAGAATCTCTTCCTGGAGAAATAAAAGAACTAAAATCTAACCAAGTTGAAATCAAAGAAGCTATTAATGAGGTGAAAAAAATGGAGCCTCTTACTGCTAGGATAAATGAGACAGAAGAGAGAATTAGTGATATATAAGACTAAATGATGGAGAATGAAGAAGCTGAGCAAAAGGGAGACAAACAACTACTGGACCACAAGGGGAGAATTTGAGAGATAAGTGATACATTAAGATGAAACAATACTACAATAATTGGGATCCCAGCAGAAGAAGAAAGAGAGAGAGGGACAGAAAGTATATTGCAGCAAATTTTGCCAGAGAATTTTCCTAACTTGGTGAAGGGAACAAGCATCAAAATCCAGGAAGCACAGAGAACCCGAGTCAAAATCAATAAAAATAGGTCAACACCCCACCATCTAATAGTAAAACTTACAATTCTAAGTGACAAAGAGAAAATCCTGAAAATAGCTCAAGACAAGAGGTCTATAACATAGAATGGAAGAAATATTAAACTGACAGCAGACCTATCCAGAGACCTGGCAGGCCAGAAAGGAATGGCATGTTATATTCGGAACACTAAACAAGAAAAATATGCAGCCAAGAATACTATATCCACCTAGGCTGTCATTGAAAATAGAGATAAAAAGCTTCCAGGACAAAGAGAAACTAAAAAAGTTTGCAAACAGCAAACCAGCTCTACAGGATATACTGAAAGTGGTCGTCTAAGCAAATAGAGACCCTAAAAGTAGTAGATCAGAAAGGAACAGAGACAATATACAGTAACAGTCACCTTACAGGCAATACAATGGCACAAAATTCATATCTTTCAATAGTTACTCTGAACATAAATGGGCTAAATGCTCCAATCAAAAGAGACAGGGTATCAGAATGGTTAAAAAAATAGGACCTATCAATATGCTGTCTACAAAAAACTCATTTTAGACCCAAAGACACCCCCAGATTTAAAGTAAGGGAGTGGGAAACAGTTTACCATGCTAATGGACACAAAAGAAAGCTGGGGTGGCAATCCTTATATCAGAAAATTAGATTTTAACCCAAAGACTATAATAAGATATGAGGAAGGATACCATATGATACTTAAAAGGTCTGTCCACCAAGAAGATCTAACTACCTATGCTCCTGACATGGGAGCAGCCAATAATGTAAACTAATTAATAACAAAATCAAAGAAACACATCAACCATAATATAATAATAGTAGGGGACTTTAACTCCCTCCTCACTCAAATGGACAGTTCATCCAAGCAAAAGTTTAACAAGGAAATAAAGACCTTAAATGACACATTTATGTCCACATAAATGGACATCACAAATATATTCAGAACATTCCATCCCAAAGCAACAGAATACACATTCTTCTCTAGTGTACACAGAACATGCTCCAGAATAGATCACATTCTGGATCACAAATCGGGTCTCAATTGGCACCAAAAGAATGGGATCATTCCCTGCATATTTTCAGACCACAATGTTTTGAAACTAGAACCCAACCATAAGAGGAAAGTTGGAACGAACTCAAATACATGGAGGCTAAAGAGCATCTTACTAAAAAATGAATTGGTCAACATCAAATTAAAGAAGAATTGAAAAATTCATGGAAACAAATGAAAATTAAAACACAACTGCTCAAAATCTTTGGGACACAGCAAAGGTGATCCTGAGAGAAAAGTATATAGCAATACAAGCCTTTCTCAGGAAACAAAAAAAGTCTCAACTACACAGCCTAACCCTCCACCTAAAAGAGCTAGATAAAGAACAGCAAATAAAACCTAAACCTGCCAGGAGAAGAGAAATAATAAATATCAGAGCAGAGATCGATGAAATAGAAACCAAAAGAATAGTAGAACAGATCAATAAAACTAGGAGTTGGTTCTTTGAAAGAATTAATAACATTGATAATCCCCTGGCAAGACTTACCAAAAAGAAAAGAGAAAGAACCCAAATTAATAAAATCACGAATGAAAGAGGAGAGATCACAACCAACACTGAAGAAATACTAACAATTATAAGAACATATTATGAGCAACAATATGCCAGAAAATTAGAGAATTTGGAAGAAATGGATGCATTCCTAGAGATGTATAACCAATGAAAACTGAGACAGGAAGAAATAGGAAGTCTGAATAGACCCATAACCAGTAAGGAAATTGAAGAAGTCATCAAAAGTCTCCCAAAAATCTCCCAAGAGCCTAGGGCCAGAAGGCTTCCCAGGGGAATTCTACTAAACCTTTAAAGAAGAATTAATTCCTATTCTCCTGAAACTGTTCCAAAAAATAGAAATGGAAGGAAAACTGCCAAACTCATTTTATGAGGCCAGCATTACCTGATCCCAAAACCAGATCCCAAAATCAGACAAAGACCCCATCAAAAAGGAGAATTACAGACCAATATCCCTGATGAACATGGATACCAAAATTCTCACCAAAATATTAGCCAATAAGATCCAACAGTACATTAAAAGAATTATTCACCATGACCAACTGGGATTTACTCCTAGACTGCAAGGTTGGTTCAACACCTGAAAATCAACGTGATACACTACATTAATAAAAGAAAGAACAATAACCATATGATACTCTCAATAAATGCATAAAAAGCATTTGACAAAGTACAGCCTCCCTTCCTGATCAAAACTCTTCAAAGTGTAGGGATAGAGGGCACATACCTCAATATCATCAAAACCATCTATGAAAAACCCACAGAAAATATCATTCTGAATGGGGAAAAATTGAGAACTTTTCCACTAAGGTCAGGAACATGGCAGGGATATCCACTAACACCACTGCTTCTCTACACAGTACTAGAAGCCTTAGCCTCAGCAATCAGACAACAAGAAGAAATAAAAGTTATCCAAATCAGCAAAGAAGCCAAACACTCATTTTTTGCAGATGGTATGATACTTTATGTGGAAATCCCAAAAGACTCTACTCCAAAACTGCTAGAACTCATACAGGAATTCAGAAACGTGTCAGGATATAAAATCAATGCACAGAAATCAGTTACATTTCTATACACCAACACAGAACAGAAGAAAGAGAAATTAAGGAGTCAATCCCATTAATGATTGCACCCAAAACCATAAGACACCTGGGAATAAATCTAACCAAAGAGGCAAAGAATCTGTACTCAGAAAACTATAGAAAACTCATGAAAGAATTTGAGGAAGACCAGAGAAATAGAAAAACATTCCATGTTTATGGATTGGAAGAATAAATAAATGTCGATGGTACCTAGAGCAATCTACACATTTAATGCAATCCCTATCAAAATACCATCAACTTTTTTCAAAGAAATAGAATAATTCCAAAATTTCTATGGAACCAGAAAAGACATAGCCAGAGGGATGCTGACAAAGAAAGTCAAAGCTGGAGGCATCACAATTTCAGACTTCAAGCTCTATTACAAAGCTGTCATCATCAAAACAGTATGGTAGTGGCACAAAAACGGACACATAGATCAACTGAACAGAATAGAGAGCCCAGAAATGGGCCCTCAACTCTATGGTCAACTACTCTTCAACAAAACAGGAAAGAATGTCCAATGGAAAAAAAGGAAGTCTCTTCAACAAATGGTGTTGGAAAAATTGGACAGCCACATACAAAAGAATTAAACTGGACCATTTCCTTATACCACACATACAAAAATAGACTCAAAATGGAAGAAAGACCTAAATGTGAGACAGAAATTCATCAAAATCCTTGAGGAGAATACAGGCAGCAACCTCTTCAACCTCAGCTGCAGCAACTTCTTCCTAGAACCATCACCAAAGGCAAGGGAAGCAAGGGCAAACTATTAGGACTTCATCAAGGTCAAAAGCTTTTGCACAGCAAAGAAAACAGTTAATAAAACCAAAAGACAACTGACAGAAGGGGAGAAGATATTCACAAATGACATGTCAGCTAAAGGGCTAGTATCCAAAATCTAGAAAGACCCTATCAAACTCAACACTCACAGAACAAATAATCCAATCCAGAAATGGGCAGAAGACATGAACAGACATCACTCGGCTTCAGGGAAACACAAATCAAAACCATAGTGAGATACCACCTCACACCGTCAGAATGGCCACCAATTAACAAGTCAGGAAATGACAGGTGTTGGTGAGGATGCAGGAAAGGGGAACCCTCCTACACTGTTTGTGGGAATGCAAGCTGGTACAGCCACTCTGGAAAATAGTATGGAGATTCCTCAAAAAGTTGAAAATACAGCTACCCTACAACCCAGCAATTGCACTACTGGGTATTCACCCTAAAGATACAAGTGTAGTGATCCAAAGGGACACGTGAATCCCAGTGTTTTTAATAGCAATGTCCACAATAGTCAAACTATTGAAGGAGCCTAGATGTCTATCAACAGATGAATGGATAAAGAAATGTGGTACACACACACACACACGCACACACACACATACACACACGTTGGAATATTATGCAGCCATCAAAACCCCTGAAATCATGCCATTTGCAATGACATGGTTGGAACTAGAGGGTATTATGCAAAGCAAAATAAATCAATCAGAGAAAGACAATTATCACATGATCTCTCTGATATGAGGAATTTGACAAATAAGACAGAGGATCATAAGGGAAGGGAGGGAATAATGAAACAAAATGAAACCAGAGAGGGATACAAATACACACACACAGACACACACATACACACACACACATGCATACATGGATTACTAGTCATTAAAAAGAATGAAATCTTGCCATTTCCAATGACATGGATGGAACTAGTGGGTATTATGCTAAGTGAAATAAGTCAGTTAGAGAAAGCCAAGTGATATATGATTTCACTCATATTGGAATTTAAGAAACAAGACTTTTGAACATAGGGGAAGGGGAAGGGAAGGAAATATAAGATAAAAATGGAGAAGGAGGCAAACCATAAGATATTCTTCCCCATAGGGAATAAACTGAGGGTTGCTGTGGGGAATGTGAGTGCAGGAGTGGGGTGGTTGGGTGAGAAGTCTTAGGGAGGATACTTGATGTAGTAAGCTCTGGGTGTTACACACATCTGATGAATTACTGAATTCTACTTGAAGCTAATAATGATATATATGTTAACTAACTTGAATTTAAATTTAAAAAAATCAGGGGCTAACACTTGAACCAAATAAATCTGACATCTTACCACAGTCTTCCTATTAAAATGAATCAATTCTTAATGATTCCTAAGGAGCCAATGGTTTGAAGGTAAAAAGAAATCAAAGAATTGGAGAGTTAAATTATTTAAAATCTCAAAATAAAAAAGCTCTTCCAAAGCAGAACACAAACCCCAGAAGCCATAAAGGAAAATATTGACACTTTAAGCATGTAAATATTTATATATAATAACTTCAGGATAGATATGCCACAAAGCTAAAAGACAAATAACAAACTGGGGGGAAAAAAACACTGAAATATACGTGCAAGATATTTGCTTTCTTAGATGTAAATGGCTTTTACAAACAAGGTATGTTTCTCCTCAGAGACTGATAAACATCACAAAGTTGGAGAACATCAAGTACCAAAAGAGGTATGATGAAGCCGTCACATGCTCATCCTGTAGTCAGAGTGTACTCCTTTGTTTGGAGGAAATTTGGCTGTATCTATCAAAATTTTATTTGTTTTTTTAAAGATTTTATTTATTTATTTGAGAGAGAGAGAGCACAAAAGGGGAGAAGGTGAAAGGGAGAAACAGACTCCCTATGGAGCTGGAAGTCTGATGTGGGACTCGATCTCAGGCCTCCAGGATCATGACATGAGCCAAAGCAGTCGCTTAACCAACTGAGCCAGCCAGGCATCCTCAAAATTTTAAAGGTACATTTCCCTGCCCTGCAATCTGCATTGCAGACCTGATCATGAAACTTTACAAAACACATATCAAAAAAATCCTCTACAGCATAGGCGACTGCTTAAATAAACTATGGGTGCATCTATCTAATGGAATAAAGACGACTCCTGTAAAAAAGTGGATGAGAAGGAACATCTGTAAGCACTCATATCAAAAGATACATGGACTATATAATGTTTTTAAAAAGCAAGATATAGGGGCGCCTGGAAGGCTCAGTCAGTAAAGCATCTGACTCTTGATGTTGGTTCAGGTCATCATATTAGGGTTGTGAGACTGAGCCCCAATTTGGGCTCTGTGCTCAGAGGGATGTCTGCTGGAGATTCTTTCTCCTTCTCCCTCTGCCCCTCCCCCCCAAATAAATAAATAAAATTTTTTTAAAAGCAATGAACAGAGCAGTGTGTTTAGGATGATCTCTTTTGGATAAACGAAATAAAATAGAGGAGAGAAAGAAACAAAGGTGATTGATAAGTGATAGATGATAGATAGATAGTAGACCTACAGACATATATGTGTAACTTTTTTTTATTAACATATAATGTATTATTTGCCCCAGGGGTACAGGTCTGTGAATCATCAGGCTTACTGAGTTCACAGCACTCACCATAGCACATACCATCCCCGATGTTCATAACTCAGCCACCCTATCCTTCCCCACCTACAGCAACCCTCAGTTTGTCTCCTGAGATGAAGAGTCTTTTAGGGTTTGTCTCCCTCCATGGTCCCATCTTGTTTCATTTCTTTCCCTCCTTATCCCCCATGACCCCCACCCCCACCCTGCCTCTCAAATTCCTCAAGAGTAACTTTTTAATGGAAAGATACACTAGAAACCATGGACAATTGTTTACCTTCAGTGAGAAGAACTGAGACTAGAAATAGAAGGAAGAAAGATTACTTTCCATTCTATATTGCCTTTGCATTCTTAAATTTTTTCTTACTTTCAGTTTTCAATAAATGTTAACAAGTTTATAGCCCATGGAATTATGTCAACTTCCTTTTTTTTTCACTTTGGAGATTTTTTTAACTGAATAAATATTATTAATGTTTTAAGTCTATCAAGCTATCAAGTTTGTACATAAATGTATTCATTCATTCATTCAATAAACATGTGCTGGGTGTCTACAATGTGCCAGCCACTGTTCCAGTGACTTGGGACAAAAAGTCACCAAAGCACAACCCAGCCCTTAAGATGCTTATGGTCTTATTGGTGAGGGAGAGATGTTCAGTAAGAGATTTACTGACAACATGTTAAGTGACATCACAGATGATATCATAAAATGTCATGGAAACACAGAGAGGAGAGGGATGACCCTACATCCCCTCTTTGCCCAGGAAATAACAATTTTAAATCCACTGTCCTGTGAGAATTGCTGAAAGTATCCCCTTTCACTCCAGTAAGTGATAAATTATATGAGGAGAAGGCCACAAAACAGCTTAGATCAGGGATACGGTCAAGGAAGACTACCAAAGAAAAGGAAGCTTCAGCTGAGTCTTAAGAATGTCTATAGTAGTTTGCTAGGACTGATACACAAAATATTGTACACTGAGTGATTCAAACAACATAATATATTTTCTTACAGTTCTAGAGGTTAGAAATCCAAGATCAAGATATTACCAGGTTTGTTTTTTCCTGAGGCCTCTCTCCTTGGCTTGTAGACAGCTGCCATCTTGCTGTGTCCTCACATGTTCTTCCCTCTGTGTGCTCTCTGCCCTACTCAACTCCCTTATAAGAACACAAGTCAGATTGGATTAGAGTCCTCCATAATTACTTCATTTTAACTAATTAAAGACCTCATCACTAAATACACATTCTGAAGTACTAAGGGTTAGAACTTCAATGTGTGAATTTGGGGAGACACAGTTGAACCTATAATAAGATCCTGGCCAGAAACTAAGTTGGTGATGGTCCAGGCAGAGGCAATAGTATCTTGCTAAGGATCACAATGAAAATACCATTTTCTCTTGACCTTTAGCAAATGTCTCTGAATTTATTTCTAGAAATCTCTTTCAAACTGGCTAGTTCCCAGCTACACATGCCAAGGGTGGTTACAAGCTGAGGGCCAGGCACGTCCAAGCCATCCAGGAGAGACTCTTTATGTTCATTTTCCTGTTTGGTTAAGAGAGAGAGTCCTACCTATAGCATTGCTGGGAAAAGTCTCCATGTCATCATCATGGGTGTCCAACCACCCAAGGCTTATTTGGTTCTAGTTCAACTCTAGAGCCAGATCAGGTGCTTTTTCCCAACCCAGCCATCCAACTTGACAATCATGAGTCTCCCCTTGAAGGGACATGAACCCCACTAAAATCCCAAGGTCCCTAGAACAACTCCAGGATCCATCCCCACAGACTCCCTCTCTTACACACTGTCCTATAACCTCCCCTCAAAACTAGGACCAATAATAGGCACTAGAGACATGCAGATAGGAGGGCTCTTATCTCAGGAAGTTAAGTAATTACAGAAGAATCTATTAAGGAAATACACATTGGGGTAGCAAGTTCCCTGGGAGTCAGACTTCATCTCTAAGAAAAGTTTACTTTCCTCCCCTAAAAAGTTTTTTGTTTTGTTTCATTTTGGTTTCAGATACAAACATCTTAAATTATAGTCCTGTCCCTTTCTGAGAAATGAGTTTCACTCAACCGCATTTTTCCTCTTCACCTGTAAAGAAGGACAAAGTCAATGGGCAGCTCCAGCAGCCACTCCCCACAGTCCATATATGTGTTCACAGGTTCCCACATGCTCTCTATTTCCTCATGATCAGGTAAAAATTTTTGCTAATCCTTTTGTTGTTGTATACGTTTGAGCTTATGTCCACCAATGATGAAATCATGTGACGTCCCGCAAATAACTGAGTAGTGAGTCTGACTCTACGCTTCTATTGTGGAAAGAAATTAAAGACCATTGCAGGTTTCCAAATGGTAAATCAATACACCCCAACAGGTGTATTCATTGAAAAGAAGCCAACAGATAAGGCAGCTGGGATCTGCTACTGGTTCTTTCCCCATTGACACCACAAGTCTGTAATAGCATTAGCCAGAGTACATGTTCCCATAACTGTTGCCAAAACTTGTCCTCCAGAATGAGCCTATGTAGATTATACATAGATTACTCCAAGGCTGAACAAATTCCAATGATTAATTATTTGACTGCAGAAGAGTTTCTGAGATGCTCTTGCTCTCGCTGCTCTTGCTCCTGTCCCCTAACAACCCTTTTCCAACAGCAACCAGTGTGTTCCCTGTCTGGTGTAAATCTCCGCTCTGATTTTAAGCAAGGGACTCAAACCCTTCAAAGGAGCCATCTTAATTTAGAACTAAACCCACACTCACTTTCAGTCCCAAAGTCTACTTTACCTAATCCCCATCTACATTTCTGAGCTAGCCCCTGGTCAGTACACTGGAGACTCTAGCCCTCTATTGGCTCAGGAGGAGTTAAGCCCTGAGTCTTGGGACTTGCAGTTCTGTCGACCTGGTATTCTCTGGTCAAGGCTGTTTGCCAGCCTGGCCTCCTTCAAGCCTGAATTCCACCATCTTCAAGAGCACTTCCATGAATCTCAGCTTCTTAGCCATGACCCCATTGTTCTCCCTCTCTAGCTTTCCTTATTTCTTCATAGCACATCTGCTACAGTCTTATCACTTTGTTATCTGTCTCCCTGTACCAGGTGTGAAGCTTCATCCCACCACACCAATACTCAGGAGATGCCTGGGACATGGAAGGTACTCAGTAGAATAAAATCATTTTTCCACTTACAGTGGAATAAAATCCTAAGAAATGTAGCTATCCCTTTGTGAAATAAATAAAAACAAGCAGATTTTTTTAAAGGTGCAAGATAACCACTCAGTGTGTCCACAAGGACATTTTATGATAATGGAATTATGTGAGGCTCCCAGGTAGTTCAATTAAACAAGCAAAACAAAATAAAAATTCTTAGTTTGCAATTATCAATAAATAGAATTCTAAACAAAGAAAGTTGATTGCAGTTTTAACCTTTAACTTATATTCTATCAGAGCATTATGTACATTATAAGCCAGGGATGGCAAGAAGTTTTCTTCTTTTAGCCAAATATTATCAACTGGAAGTGACTCTCTGGAAAAATTTTTAAGGAGGATTCTGAGAACACATCTGGGTTCATTGGACCCCAATCAATTATCAAAGTACACTGAGGTACTGGAGGGAAAGTGACACTGTGCATACCACATAATTACTCCTTGTAATTCCAAATCTGCAATTCCAAAATAGTTTGCCAGCACCAGAAAATAGGCAGCCATAAAGCCAAAACAGTTTGGAATCAAAGGTCTGTCTGTGTCATCAGTAAGATCTGCAGGAGATAATCACCCAGGCTTTCATTGGTTACTTCCTTCACCTCCTCTTTCCATTGTCAAGTGCTTATACGTAGCCTGATCCTTGACCTGCCTTAAGCAGGTCCTATATCAAGGGAACAAAGGGACAGGATCAATGTTAGTCCTTCAATGGCCCTCCTAATCTGTGGCACACATCTGAGGCTACAGGGACAAAGCATTCTGGAAACAGAGTCGAGTGTCAACAAACAGAAAGAAAAGATCAAGGTCTCCTAAACCCACTCACCTGGAATCTTGTAAGTACTGCCTGAACGTCCTTAGATGGAATTACTAGATTTGTTCTTCTAAGAGGAAAGAGAGAAAGGTCAGAAAGATGGGAGAAAAATAGATTATTTTCTCCAGCTCATAAAGGAAAAACATGTTTTTCAAAGATCTAAAGGGGAAAAAAATACTTTTCTGCCCCCAGTCCCAAATTTCTCAAGGCCTCTGTCCATTGGTCCTACAGTGGCTTTATTAAATTAAAGTATAACTCTTTCCTCAGAGTTAAGTTAAATCCCCCCTGAGCACACCATTACCAGGTCCTTCCCCTCCCTGTAGGTGGGAAACACTGCCGGTCCACCTCCCTGGAGAAAGGTTCCCAATCTGTATCTGTCAGACAATGTCAGCCACCCTAAGACAGGGGTCAGACCAACCAAGGACAGTTGGATCCCAGGTTCTCTGCCAAGGGTGTCACCTGAGCCTATTCACTGAAAATTGTTTAGAAAAAATCAAAGGGCAAAGTGACAGCAGATTCAGAAGGCCAGGTAAAGCCTGCAGGGCTGACCACAGGCCTTCTTTGCTTTTCTGTGGCTGCAGAAAAATTCCCTCCCCCAATTTACCATCTTCAGAAAAGATTCCAGCTAGGCAATCATAGACACTTTGCTCTGACCTTCTGGAATCACTGAAGTTCTGGCAAAGTTCCTTATCACGGGAGTGGGAGAGCAATGAGCAGAAGAAGGGTACCAGGCATCTTGGAGGCTCAGCCCAGGTAGTTGTGACATTCCAAAGCCACAGGAGAAACCCGAGCCTGAGGCTGAGGAGACCAAGGGAGTGTATAATCTACATCTTGCATAACCAGGCTCAAAGTTTCTGTAGTAGCTCACCCTTTAACTCAGTTGACCTGTTACTAAAGCCTCCCTTACGCACCTGAAGATGCCAGACTTTCGTGGTGGAGCAATCCCTGTGTGGCCAGCATGATCAAGTCAGAAAACATCCCTGTCACCTTCCAGAGCTGAATCCCTCCCCTCAAGTGTGCACTGCTAGTGTTCTGGAGGGACCTGCCCCCCAGTAGCCTCCCAGTAACAGAAGGCTATTCTATAGGACAGTGTGGGTTCCTGGGCACTTCACCTTGTCTTGGAGCTCAACAAAGTTGTATGGAAATGCAATAAATAGATAGATGGGGAAGCAAGATATATCCCTGACCCAAAGGTACACATTCATATTCTACCAGGATGGGGGACCAGAACAAGGGGTCTATGGTGGGCACCCATGGGCTAAGTGTTCCAGGCAGGTCCTGTCTGACACATGCCTCCCCTGGCTTAGCTGTGATTGAGGTTGTACCCAGAGGACCTGAAACTCCCTTGGGACCAGGATGAAACTCCCACCTCCACAGGGTACAAGAGAGCAGGCCACATGTCATCTCCATTTTCCCCCAAGGAAATCCACAGACTAAGGCTTTGTCTCTAAGTAATAGCAGGGATGACATACATTTGGGGTCAGGATTGTGCAGACGCAAGCTGTGATTCAAGAAGAAAAATATGTGTCTTCCAATTTGGTGGGTGAATAAACAAGTTCAAATCCATTTAATGACAAAACAAAAATCAGGCTCCCACCCTGTGCCAGTCATCAGACCAGCACTAGAGGTACCAAGATGAATAGAACATTTTTCCTGTGACCAGGAAGCTGAAATGAGTTTGTTAACAGAGTTTCAGGGCAAAGTTTGCTTCAGTATCACTGTTTTCCTATGTCGTGGAAAATTTTCACCAAACTTAACATGTTTAGATGATCTCTTAATTTAAGAAATAATTTTGTTTTTAAATAAATGTTATTTATTTTTTTACTCAATGTAAGAAGCTTAAAAAGTTTAAACATGTACTCAGGGAGGTCTTTCTGCCAGTTTACAGAATAATGGTTTTTTACTTAAATCAAAAATAATAGATTAAGGAACTTCCTGTTCCAATAACAGACAAGATTACTTGAAAATCCTGCCAATGCAAACACCAACAAATTCTGTTACATACAACAGACATTCTATTAAATGTGGAACTGAGCACAGAGAAAGAACAGGACATTTTAAAGTACCTGGGGAAAAAGTTTGGCATAGCAGGACACTGGCTCTGGGTGTGGTGGGTAAAATGCCCATCTCCGTCTTAAAGCTTAGGAAGGTCAGGAATGGAGACCTCAGGGAACCTGAAATACAGCTCTTTTGTGAACTTGGATTCTTCAAAGTGCTCTGGAGAAAACCGGCCTCTGTACCAGGAAATAGTGAGGAAACTTAACTACTGTCATTCTGGGTTGTGGATGAAAAAGAAGTGTCCCCTTGGAATTTGTAAGCTTGGGTCTGTGCTACAGATCAAATTATACAACACACTTGGCCCAATAACTTAATATAAAAATAAATCACAGATTAGTAATACCCCTGGGCCACCTAGCAGGGGCACATCCAAAACTTGGACCAGACCACAGAAGACTCTGACACATGTCCCCACAGAAAATGAACTCACAGCCCCAAATTAAAAACTCATTAGAAAGGACCAGCAGAAAGGACAAAAGCATATGAACACTTCTTAGAACTTTAATATAGAAATATAAATATAGAAAGCCATCAATACTTTTAAGTAAAGATAAGGCATAGCCAAAGGGAGAATTATATGTTTAGAGAAGTAAATACCCAGAACAAGCATATAGTGGCAGAACATTTTTTTTAAAAGCTAGACAAAATATTTTTCAAATATGAATTTTAAAATGTATTGTTGCAGCAAAACTTTAGGGAAAATCCATAACCATGAAAGCTCCC
Source organism: Mustela nigripes (assembly GCF_022355385.1). NCBI lineage: Eukaryota > Metazoa > Chordata > Mammalia > Carnivora > Mustelidae > Mustela > Mustela nigripes. Next base: position 4,503 of record NW_026739831.1, on the reverse strand, counting down.
CAGGAAGATAAAAGTGCATTGGGGGGAAGGTGTCCGAAGTTGAGCTCTGATGCTGACACCAGTGGGAGTGGAGAGCTAGTAAAGAAAGCCCAGCGTCACACAAGGTGGGGAGTCTGAGAAGAGACAGAACTCCTAGAAGAGCCCACCCTGAGAAGAGGTGCAGCAAGAGAACTCCCTGGTCTTGGGTTGGGGATTGGGAAGAAGGAGGTGAAATCTCCCTGCTCATGAAAAACCACCTGCTGCTGGCTGTCACCTGTGTTAGAAGCCCATGCTCCTACTATCTAGGTGTCAGAAAAACAAATGAGACTTGTTTTTCTCATATTTTTCTTTATAAATTTTAAAACTACATAGAAATTTTTTAAATAGTTCAAAGAATACCTACAAACATTCACCCAGATTCAGCAACTAATAAGATTTTTCTGCACTCATTCCCCTCCATCTGCCCTCTACATATATGTATAGGTACACACACCCATATATACAAATAAATGTACACTATTTTAAGGAAACATCAGGCTGTAAGTTGAAGTCACTCTGACACTGCACCCCCTGCATACTTCAGCTGATATTTCCTAAAAGTAAGGATATTCTACTCTCTTATCATAACACTACTAAACATACAGTCTGGGCAAATTTCCCCAACTGTCCCAATAATGTCCTTTAATGCTGTTTTTTTTTCTTTTCCTATTCAGAATTCAGTTAAGTTCCTTGCATTGCATTTTCTTTTTTTATTAAATTTATTTATTTTTTAAATAAACATATAATATATTTTTATCCCCAGGGGTACAGGTCTGTGAATCACCAGGTTCACACATTTCACAGCACTCATCATAGCACATACCCTCCCCAATGTCCATATCCCAACCACCCTCTCCCACCCCCCCCCCCAGCAACCCTCAGTCTTTTTTTGAGATTGAGTCTTTTATGGTTTGTTTCCCTCCCAATCCCACCTTCTTTCATTTTTTCTTTTCCTTCCCCCCAACCCCCCACATTGCATCTCCACTTCTTCATATCAGGGAGATCATATAATAGTTGTCTTCCTCCAATTGACTTATTTCGCTAAGCATGATACCTACCAGTTCCATCCAGGTCGTCGCAAATGGCAAGATTTCATTTCTTTTAATGGCTGCATAGTATTCCACCGTGTATATATACCACATCTTCTTTATCCATTCATCTGTTGATGGACATCTAGGTTCTGTCCATAGTTTGGCCATGTGGACATTGCTGCTATAAACATTCGGTTGCACGTGCCCCTTGGGAGCACCACGTTTGTATCTTTAGGATATATACCCAGTAGTGCAATTGCTGGGTCATATGGTAGCTCTATTTTCAACTTTTTGAGGAACCTCCATGCTGTTGTCCAGAGTGGTTGCACCAGCTTGCTTTCCCACCAACAGTGTAGGAGGGTTCCACTTTCTCTGCATCCTCGCCAGCATCTGTCATTTCCTGTCTTGTTAATTTTAGCCATCCTGACTGGTGTGAGGTGGTATCTCATTGCGGTTTTGATTTGTATTTTTCTGATGCTGAGTGATGTGGAGTACTTTTTCATGTGTCTGTTGGCCATCTGGATGTCTTCTTTGCAGAAATGTCTGTTCATGTCCTCTGCCCATTTCTTGATTGGATTTTTTGATCTTTGGGTGTTGAGTTTGCTAAGCTCTTTATAGATTTTGGATAGTAGCCCTTAACCTGATATGTCGTTTGCGAATATCTTCTCCCATTCTGTCAGTTGTCTTTTAGTTTTGTTAACTGTTTCCTTTGCTGTGCAAAAGCTTATTATTTTGATGAAGTCCCAATAGTTCATTTTTGCCCTTGCTTCCATTGTCTTTGGCAATGTTCCTAGGAAGAAGTTGCTGTGGTTGAGGTCAAAGAGATTGCTGCCTGTGTTCTCCTCAAGGATTTTGATGGATTCCTTTCGCACAGTGAGGTCCTTCATCCATTTTGAGTCTATTTTTGTGTGTGGTGTAAGGAAATGGTCCA
>NW_026739831.1:0-2423 GCF_022355385.1 Mustela nigripes | reverse complement strand
CCTGTGTGTGGTGTAAGGAAATGGTCCAATTTCATTTTTCTGCATGTGGCTGTCCAATTTTCCCAGCACCATTTGTTGAAGAGACTGTCTATTTTCCATTAGATATTCCTTCCTGCTTTGTCAAAGATTAGTTGACTGTAGAGTTGAGGGTCTATTTCTGGGCTCTCTATTCTGTTCCATTGATCTATGTGTCTGTTTTTGTGCCAGTACCACACTGTTTTGATGATGACATCTTTGTAATAGAGCTTGAAGTCTGCAATTGTGATGCCACCAACTTTGGCTTTCTTTTTCAATATCCCTTTGGCTATTCGAGGTCTTTTCTGGTTCCATATAAATTTTAGGATTACTTGTCCCATTTCTTTGAAAAAAATGGATGGTATTTTGATAAGGATTGCATTAAATGTGTAGATTGCTTTAGGTAGCATAGACACTTTCACACTACTTATTCTTCCAATCCATGAGCATAGAACATTTTTCCATTTCTTTGTGTCTTCCTCAATTTCATTCATGAGTACTTTATAGTTTTCTGAGTATAGATTCTGTGCCTCTTTGGTTAGGTTTATTCCTAGGTATCTTAGTTTTGGGTGCAATTATAAATGGGCTTGACTCCTTAATTTCTCTTTCTTCTGTCTTGTTGTTGGTGTAGAGAAATACAACTGATTTCTGTGCATTTCATTTTATATCCTGATACTTTACTGAATTCCTATACAAGTTCTAGCAGTTTTGGAGTGGAGTCCTTTGGGTTTTCCATATATAGTATCATATCATCTGTGAAGAGTGATAGTTTGACTTCTTCTTTGCCTATTTGGATGCCTTTAATTTCCTTTTGTTGTCTGATTGCTGGGACTAGGACTTCTAGTACCATGTTGAATAGCAGTGGTGATAATGGACATCCCTGCCATGTTCCTGACCTCAGCGGAAAAGCTTTCAGTTTTTCTCCATTGAGAATGATATTTGCGGTGAGTTTTTCATAGATGGCTTTGATAATATTGAGGTATGTGCCCTCTATCCATACACTTTGAAGAGTTTTAATCAGGAAGGGATGCTGCACTTTGTCAAGTGCTTTTACAGCATCTATTGAAAGTATCATATAGTTCTTATTTTTTTCTTTTATTAATGCATTGTATCACATTATTGATTTGTGGATGTTGAACCAACCTTGCAGCCCTGGAATAAATCCCACTTGGTCATGGTGAATAATCCTTTTAATGTACTGTTGAATCCTATTGGTGAGTATTTTGGTGAGAATTTTTGCATCTGTGATCATTAAGGATATGGGTCTGTAATTCTCTTTTATGATGGGATCCTTGTCTGGTTTTGGGATCAAGGTGATGCTGGCCTCATAAAATGAGTTTGAAAGTTTTCCTTCCATCTCTATTTTTTGGAACAGTTTCAGGAGAATAGGAATTAATTCTTCTTTAAATGTTTGATAGAATTCCCCTGGGAAGCCATCTGGCCCTGGGCTTTTTTGTTTGTTTGGAGATTTTTGATGACTGTTTTAATCTCCTTACTGGTTATGGGTCTGTTCAGGTTTTGTATTTCTTCCTGGTTCAGTTGTGGTAGTTTATATGTCTCTAGAAATGTATCCATTTCTTCCAGATTGTTGAATTTGTTGGCATAGAGTTGCTCATAGTATGTCCTTATAATTGTTTGTATTTCTTTGGTGTTGGTTGTGATCCCTCCTCTTTCATTCATGATTTTATTTATTTGGGTTCGTTCTCTTTTCTTTTTGATAAGTCTGGCCAGGGCTTTGTCAATCTTATCAATTCTTTCAAAGAACAAGCTCCTAGTTTCATTGATTTGTTCTATTGTTTTTTTAGTTTCTATTTCATTGGTTTCTGCTCTGATCTTTATGATTTCTCTTCTGCTGGGTTTAGGCTTTCTTTGTTGTTCTTTCTCCAGCTCCTTTAAGTGTAGGGTTAGGTTGTGTATTGGAGACCTTTCTTGTTTCTTGAGAAAGGCTTGTAGCACTATATATTTTCCTCTCAAGACTGGCTTTATTGTGTCCCACAGATTTTGAACCATTGTGTTTCCATTATCATTTGTTTCCATGAATTTTTTCAATTCTTCTTTAATTTCTTTGTTAATCCATTCATTTTTTTAGAAGGATGCTGTTTAGTCTCCATGTATTTGGGTTCTTTCCAAATTTCCTCTTGTGATTGTGTTCTAGCTTCAGAGCATATTTCAGAGTGGTCTGAAAATATGCAGGGAATGATCCCAAACTTCTGATACCAGTTGAGACCTGATTTATGTCCCAGGATTTGATCTATTCTGGAGATTGTTCCATGTGCACTAGAGAAGAAATGTGTATTCTGTTGCTTTGGGATGGAATTTTCTGAATATATCTGTGATGTCCATCTGGTCCAGTGTGTCATTTAAGGCCTTTATTTCCTTGTTGATCTTTTGCTTAGATGATCTGTCCA
>NW_026739830.1:0-1301 GCF_022355385.1 Mustela nigripes | reverse complement strand
TTTAACACTACCTGCTGTGGTAATAAGTACAGTCATGTTGACTAATTCTCTTAAATCAGAGGAAAATGAATGGCATACATCGGTGACCTGCAATTCCCACTCTAGCAGAACTGTGGATTGAGCTGCGATGTCCTTGAAAAAACTAGTGGGTAAAGAAGGTGTGGTTCATAATGGCAACAGAGTATCCCTCAACCATCAGGGAGGATGAGCCCCTGCTACTTGCATTGACAAGAATTTCTCAGGACTGGGTGTTGAGTAATAAAAAAAGGCATGCAGACAAAGAGGAATTTGTTATGGCTTCCCTACTATGCGCCACAGGAGGAATAACATGGCCCTTAGTAGAAGGAAGGGAAAGCTGGAGGGAGTGAAGAGAAGGAGACAAACCAGGAGTGACTCAGGACTCTGAGAACCAACGTGAGCATTATAGAAAGAGAGCCAGGCAGGGAATTATGGAACTGGTGAATGGGTGTTGAGGAGTGTGTCACATCTTAAAATGAACACTATACTGTATATGGAACAAAAGCTTCAGCAAATTTTCCATCATAAACATATGATAAATGATAGGATGGCTTCCTCAACAGAAAAAAAAAGAAAGAAAGAAAGAAAGAAAGAAAGAAAGAAAGAAAGAAAGAAAGAAAAAAGAAAAACAATCTGGCCCATTCACAAGCAGATGAAGACACAGAGAGAAAAGGGAAGAATTGTATTTTTATTACTTATTAAGAAAGGCATGGAATTTGTTCCTATAATGTCATTATCTGAATCGGGTCTTTATACTTGAAAAGTAGAGTCTATCTGCCACCACTACTTCTGGAATTGATGAGAAGAAATGACATTGCCTTCATTAAATTTGTAGAAGTGTTGACCAGGATCTTTGATTTGCATCCCCCCTTCTGTGTGTTGGAAGGTGTTTGATAAGTGCTTCAAACAATTTAGTCACTAATAGAGAGCTCAGCTTTGTACGGTTTCTAACTTAATCTTAGGAGTTGATATTTGTCTTGGAATTTATCTGTTTTTCTTTCACTTAGAGTTGCTGGCATAATTTGTAGAGGGGTCTTTTAGGGTCTTTTAGGTTTTTTTTTCCTCCACTTTCTATAAGTTGCCATGTGGTCTTCTGCTTTCAGCTATATGCTTGTCTCCCTGTATTATCCAGGTGATGGCTTCTCCAGTTTGTTAAAGTACTTTTTTTCTTTGTCTAGTTCCTTATGGCATCAAATTAGGTTGCTTTTTTTTTGGTGTTTTTAATTTTGGGAAATACATACATTTATCCCTATATTTTTTCACCATAAGATGTTTTGATATCA
>NW_026739829.1:55809-56710 GCF_022355385.1 Mustela nigripes | reverse complement strand
TTGTGCTCTCGGACCCGCACCCTTCTATCAGAGCCTGAGACACACACGACCCACACTCTCTACTGAGAGATGTGCTTCCAAGCCAGGCACTCTTAGACCCAGAAAGACCAGGAACTCCCAGCCCAGGCCAGTGGGAAATCTCAGTGTGGGATTGCTGCTTGGAATCTCTCTCATGGTCTGGAGCTGCCCAGACAGCCACTGCTGCTGTGGCTTTGGGTACAAGCTGAAGATCCTACATCCCCTGGGACTGCGACTAAAATATGCTCTGCTAGTGGCCAAGCGGAAATTTTAATGGGCTCTGCAGCACGCACAGGGGTGCAGACTGAGGTTTCTCTCTGAGATGGAGATCCGGGTGCACTTCGTGTTCTTTTAAAACTCCAAAAACCATTACAAGCAGTCAAGACAAGAGAAAAAACAAAAAACTGAACTAACAATAAAACCTCAGGAGAACAAAAGCCTAAAAAACAGGTTTCCTTAGAGCCCATCCATTTGAGAGGGGTGGGAGGAGTTAACTCAGGGAAAATCTGACTGAAATCCCACCTGTCAGGCCCCTCTCCCACAAAACCAACCAGGAAAGAAAGAAAAAAAAAAAAAGACTACAAGAGAACAGCGACCACAACTTCATAGATACAACATTTATTTTACTAGTTCATTTGTCTTATATAGATAAATTTTTAACCTATTAACCATCACACTGAGATATCTAGTACATCAAATTCCATATTAACCTTCTAACCTGAACTTTTTGACACATACTCCTTTGTTTTTCTTTTGCCTTCTATTTTTTAATAGTTTAGTTTCATCTACTTTATTCCTTTTAAAAACATTTTCTATTGTTCATATAGAGTCCAACTTCACGGTAATCCCCTCTCCCCATTCAATGCTACCCCTATAGCTAACC
>NW_026739829.1:0-809 GCF_022355385.1 Mustela nigripes | reverse complement strand
GGCCCCCGGAGGGACGCAGTTAGGTGCTCCCTTCTGTTGACCCCCAGAACCTGCCGGCCTTAGGGCTGCTACCAGGGCTTGGGTCCGCAGTTGGACCTTCGGTTGGAGTCTGGCTTGGTGCTTAAGTTCTGCCTCCTCTTGGGAGTTGAAGACTTTAAATGCCATTTTCACCAGATCAAAAATGGGAGTTTGAGGGTCCTCCTCCACTTTCTTTAATTTTTGCCGATTGTCGGCGGCTGACTGAGAAATAAAGTGAGTAGCTAAAACAGTTGCCCCTGCTGGAGAGGGCAGGTCTAGGTAAGTGTATTCAGTCAGCGCCTCAGTAAGTTGGTTAAGAAACAAGGCCGGGTTTTCATTGGGTTCCTGAATGATTTCCCTTCACAAACCTTCTACAACTTTCCTTTGCATTCAGGTTTTGTCTCAAAAAGCCATCTCACTTAGGACAAAATTATTTCCTTTCACTTTCAATAAAATACACTCTCATTCCTTAAATCTTTCTCATATATCTTCTACTTCCTACATACAGAGTTGCTTCCTTTATTTAGCAGAATTTTGTACTCTTAGGAACACCTTTAGTTATTAACCTCTAGTCAGTTATTAATCATGAACGGCTATAACAGAATTCTTTAGATGCCAATTTATGAATCAGTTAAGCACAAACCATGCTTACTAACAGATTTAAATATTCTTATTTTCTTTGCTGTAAGAAGTCAAAAGCACAAAGTTATGTTCAGTAATAAATGACTTGGCATTTTATCCCTTTGGAAAAGACCTAAATACCAAGAGATTTAATCTCATTTGTCATCCAA
>NW_026739828.1:0-8508 GCF_022355385.1 Mustela nigripes | reverse complement strand
TATATCCTGACACTTTACTGAATTCCTGTATAAGTTCTAGCAGTTGACAAAGTAGAGCATCCCTTCCTGATCAAAACTCTTCAAAGTGTAGGGATAGAGGGCACATACCTCAATATCATCAAAGCCATCTATGAAAAACCCACCACAAATATCATTCTCAACTGAGAAAAACTGAAAGCTTTTCCGCTAAGGTCAGGAACACGGCAGGGATGTCCATTATCACAACTGCTATTCAACATAGTACTAGAGGTCCTAGCCTCAGCAATCAGACAACAAAAGGAAATTAATGGCATCCAAATTGGCAAAGAAGAAGTCAAATTATCACTCTTCGCAGATTATATGATACTATATGTGGAAAACCCAAAAGACTCCACTCCAAAACTGCTAGAACTTATTTTATATTTTAATTTTATCACTTTCATCTGGGTGGTTCAAGACTACCTGATGACTTCTGCTATTTCTGATGTACAGTGAGTATCCTTGCTGCTGCTTTCAATCCTCCACCAGACATGTTACATGAGAGGTTTCACTTCGAGTGCCTGGCCATGATCATTTCTTGTTGCTTTTTTTTTTTTTCTAGCCATCAATTGATTGTTCTATCTTTGCATTGGATCTAGGTCTCTTTCTTCTTCTCTGTATACAAAGAGCCCATTCTCTTTTTTAGCCTGAGTGTAATATCTTTAAGAGAAGAGATCATGGACTGCCCATGGGCTGGCATATTTGGGAGTCTCAGGTGTGTGGGTCATGCATGCCCTGTGCTGTTGTGTTGTGGTTGTCCCCTGTACTTGATGCCAATCATCTGCAGAGACTCTACTTGCCTGCTGTTTGGAGTGCTTTGTGTCTAGGCTGAATAGGGTGAGGATTAGCTTGGTGGGCTCTGGTGTGCCTGTGAATGAAAACGTTTAACCAACACAAGAGAATAAAAGCTTGCAGAATGCTGTGGTCATGAGAGAGCATGTGGGCATGGCTTTCTTCTAATCTCCTATGGGAGAGTATGCTCCCCGGGGACAAAGCAACTTGGACTGAGGAAGACAGTTCCCCAAGTGTTCCACGGTTGGGACTTCGTGTTTGCAGGTTAGGCAGCTAATGTCTTTACCATCCTGTCTTTGGCCAGTAGCTCGGTCTTGATGCTGCTGATGTGAGAGCCCAAAGTTTCTTGTGCCGCCATCAAGTCATCTCCACGAACACTACCTCTCACGGATGCACTGCCAGAACTCACCATCTTTCTACTGTGTTTCCTGGCATTGTCTCTGATCATGGTTTCCTGTTTTTTTTTTTTTTTTTTTTTCCACCTGGTTGTTTGTTGTTGCCCTCTCCAAGGGAAATACAGTGTTTTCTAGAGTCGATGTCAGCCAAGCAGGCTGATCTGAAATCTACAGGCCTCAAGACTCATTGTTGGCAAGAACTCTTGTCATTCAGACCCTCTGTTGGTCAAAGGCAATGGCTTTTTGATACATGCTCTGTGTGGCATCCCAGAGTGTGCTCCTCTCTCCTGTGGCTTTGTCTTTTCCATTGGCTCACTGCGCTCTGAAGCACCAATGGCCTACTTATCTCCTAAGTCATGTCTCAAATCTTCTCACATAATCTCTGGGACTACTTTTCTCCTTTACTGTGGAGTTCGATTGATATGCTTCAGGTCAATTTTCACCATATTATACTTTATTTTTTTAATTTAATTTTATTTATTTGACAGAGAGAGATCACAAGTAGGCAGAGAGGCAGGCAGAGAGGCAGGCAGAGAGAGAGGAGGAAGCAGGCTCCCCGCTGAGCAGAGAGCCCAATGCGGGACTTGATCCCAGGACCCTAGATCATGACCTGAGCTGAAGGCAGCGGCTTAACCCACTGAGCCACCCATGCGCCCCATATATCACTTTATGTGGTAATCTTCAGGTTGTGTTCATGGATGAAGACCTGGAGTTCTCAGACACTACTACCAACTCTGTGCCCCCCACCGCAGGCTCTTACACAACTATAAGCAAGTATTAATTATTGCCACTTGCCTCTTTTGGTAGAGTTGTTTTGAGCAGCGGGCTACTTCGCATCTATCAATCTCAGAAAGATAAATAACAATTTCACTATCTCATGGTAGTCAAGGAACATTTGAAAAAACAAGGGAAAAAGGAACAAACAATATGATTCTAACCAGGTACATAAAATTGTGTGTTTGCTTGAAAGCTGGTTAGTGAGAATGCGTGTTTATAAAAGAGGACTAAATGGGACATAACTTGTAAGAAATTTGGCTGAAAGTAATGGAATGTGAGTTTTCACGTCATGTCAAGTTGAATTGCTATGCATAAAAGACCGAGTTATTATCTCAGGAAATTTCATTTTAAGTGTCATATGAAACAAACACAGACAACACACACAGAGACAGACAGACACACACACACACACACACACACACACACAGAGATAAAACACACAAAAGATGGGGAGGAAGTGAAGAGTCACACTAAAGGAAGCAAATCCCAAAGAAAATACCATAAAGGTGAAAGGCCCAGAGATTCCAAGTTCGAAACGAACCAAAATGGGAAAGTTAACTTTTTAACCTATCAATAATTATATCAAGTATTTAGGACTAAATTCTCCTATCCCTATAAAAAGATTGTTGGAAGGATGGAAATTTTAAAAAATGCCAAAAAGGTCAACATGAAAACAACATTAACCAAACAAGCTTGACCTTATGTTGGCCATAGGAATTTTCCCTCTGCTATAAAGATGCACATAGCTTGAAAGTGAAGGATTGGGGGAGACATGGGATATGCAATTCTCAAGGAGAAAAGAGCCAAAGTGATTGTGCTTATGGCAGATAGAGAGATTTTATTCATTCCAGAGACAAAAGATTATCAGAAGCTGTTTAGTCTTGGTGAAGTATCAAAACATCAGAGGCTTGGAAGGATTGCCAACCTATACACCACCAACGTGGTTGTATCTAAATTTTGGAAGCATATGAACAGAAAGGAAGGGAGATGGGGACCAAAATCCAATATTCTTGGGACTACGATATCCACTTTCAGCACAGGACAGATCATCTGGAAAAAAAAAAGTGGGAAGGTATTACAGACGTCATCAAGGGCTCTGTCCCCTGAGCTTTGGGGAAACATGCATAAGATGACTCTCTTTGGACCATAAGAGAAGTTGTTCCATAGGGAATACCTAGAATTGTCTATCACAGATCGTTTGCTGGAGTCCAAATCCAGATCAAGTAAGAGAAGAGAATTCAAATCCCATCTTGCTCCATGCAATCCGTGCCCTCTCTAATACCCACCAACTGGTTTCCTCAGCCTCCCACTCTTGACTCTTTGGAACCCTCATATTGTTTTTCAGAGTCCATAGTCTCTCATGGTTCACTTCCCCTTCCAATTTCCCTCAAATCCCTTCATGTCTCCATCTCCCCTTGTCCTTCATGTTATTTGTGATGCTCCACAAATAAGTGAAGCCATATGATAACTGACTCGCTCTGCTTGAATTGTTTCATTCAGCATAATCTCTTCCAGTCCCATCCATGTTGCTACAAAAGTTGGGTATTCTTCCTTTCTGAGGAAGGCATAATGCTCAATAGTGTATATGGACCACATCTTCCTCATCCATTCATCCGTTGAATGGCATCTTGTTTCTCTCCAGAGTTTGGTGACCATGGCCATTGCTGCTATAAACATTGGGATACATAGGACCCTTCTTTTCACTACATCTGTATCTTTGGGGTAAATGCCCAGTAGTGCAATGGCATAGTCATAGGGAAGCTCTATTTTTAATTTCTTGAGGAATCTCCACATTGTATTCCAAATTGGCTGCACTAACTTGCATTCCCACCAACAGTGTAAGAGTGTTCCCCTTTTCCCAATCTTCTCCCACACATGATGTTTCCTGTCTTGCTAACTGGTTTAAGGTGATATCTCAATGTAGTTTTTATTTTAATCTCCCTTATGGCATGAGATGATAAACATTTTTTCATGTGTCTGATAGCCATTTGTTTGTCTTCATTGGAGAAATGTCTGTTCATATCTTCTGCCCATGTTTTATATGATTTCCTGTTTTGTGTCTGTTGAGTTTGAGGAGTTCTTTATAGATCCTGTATATCAACCTTTTGTCTGTACTGTCATTTGCAAATTTCTTCTCCCATTCCGTGGGTTGCCTCTTTGTTTTGTTGACTGTTTCCTTGGGTTGAAAGAAGCCTTTGATCTTGATGAAGTCCCAAAAGTTCATTTTTGCTTTTGTTTCCTTTCCCTTTGCAGCCATATCTTGAAAGAAGTTACTGTGGCTGATATCGAAGAGGTTACTGCCTATGTTCTCCTCTAGGATTTTGATGGTACCTGTCTCACGTTGAGGTCTTTTATCCATTTTTAGTTTATAATTGTGTAGCGTTTAAGAGATTTGTCGAGTTGCATTCTTCTACATATAGCTTTCCAGTGTTCCCAGCACCATTTAATGAAGAGACTGTCTGTTTTACACTGTATATTTTTTCCTGTTTTGTTGAAGATTATTTGCCAATAGAGTTGAGGGTCCATATCTGGGCTCTTTACTCTGTTCCACTGGTCTACTTGTCAGTTTTTAAGCCAGTACCATTCTGTCTTGGTGATCACCGCTTTGTAGTAAAGCTTGAGATCATGAAATGTTATGCCCATGTTTCATGTTTGTTTTACAAAATTTTATTAGTGATTTGGGTTCTCTTAGGATTCCATACAAATTTGAAGTATTTGCTCCAGCTCTGTGAAAAATACCGGTGGAATTTTGGTCAGAATGACATTAAAAGGATATATTGCTCTAGGCAGTATAGACATTTTCACAATATTTATTCTTCCGATAAGAGCATGGATGGTCTTCCATCTTTTTTGTGTCTTCTTCAAATTCTTTCATGAGTGTTCTGTAGTTCCTCGAGTACAGTTCCTTTACTTCTTTGGTTAGAATTATTCCAAGTTATCTTATTAGTCTTGGTGCTCTATTAAATGGAATCTATTGTCTAATTTCCCTTTCTGTGTTTTGATTGTTAGTGTATAAAAAAACTACTGATTTCTGTACAATGACTTTGTATCTTGCAACATTGCTGAATTGCTCTATGAGTTCTACTAGTTTTGGGGTGGAGTCTTTTGGGTTTACCATATAAAGAAATATGTCATCTGACAAGAGAGAGAGTTTGACTTCTTCATTGATAGTTTGGATGTCTTTTATTTCTTTTGTTTTATTGCTTTTTCTTGGACTTCTAATATTATGTTGAACAAGAGTGGTGAGAGTGGGCATTTCTGTCGTGTTTCTGATCTCAACAGGAAGGCTCCAAGCTTTTTCCCATTGAGGATGTTATTTGCTGTAGATCTTTCCTAGATAGATTTGAAGAAATTAATGAATGGTCCCTCTATCCCTATACTTTAAAGCATTTTGATCAGAAAGGAATGCTGGATTTTGTCAAATGCTTGTTCTTCCTCAAATGAGAGGACCATGTGGTTTTATTCTCTCTCGTATTGATATGTTCTATCACATTGCTTGATTTTTGAAGATTGATTCATATTTGTAGCCGTGGGATGAATTCCACTTGGTCATGTTGGATAATCTTGTTAATGTGCTGTTGGATCCTGTCTGCCAGGATTTTATTGAGAACCTTAGCATCCATATTCATCAGTGATATTGGTCTGAAATTCTCCATTTCGGTAGGATATTTGCCTATTTGGGGAATCAGTGTAATTCTGGCTTTGTCGAAAGAGTCTGGAAGTTTTCATTCTGCTTTAATGTTTTGAAACAGCTTCAGGAGAATACTTGTTATTTCTTCATTGAAAGTTTGGTAGAATTTCCCAGGGAATCCATCAGGTCCTGGGCTCTTGTTTTTTGAGATATTTCTGATCACTGCTTCAATTTCATTACAATATATCAGTCTATTCAGGTTGTCAATTTCTCCCTGGTTCAATTTTGGGAGTTTATAGTTTTCCAGGACTGCATCCATTTCATCTAGGTTGCTTAGCTTAATGGCATATAATTATTGATAATAACTTCTGATGATTGTTTCTACTTCCTTGGTATTTGTTGTGTTCTGTCCCTTATCATTCATACTTTATTAATTTGGGCTTTCTCTGTTTTCTTTTGGATTAGTGTGGCTAATGGTTTATCAATCTTATCGATTCTTTCAAAAAAAGAGATTCTAGTTTTATTGATACGTTCTACTGTATCTCTGGTTTCTACCTCATTGTTTTCTGCTCTAATCTTCATTATTTCCCTTCTTTTATGTGCAGTTGATTTGATTTGTTGTGGATTCTCCTGTTCTTTAAGGTGTAGATGCAGCTGGTGTATTCTGAATTTTTACTGTTTTTTTTTTTTTTTTTTAGAGGGAGGTTAAGATGGATATGCATTTCCCCCTTAGTACTTCCTTTGCTGTATCCCATAGGTTTTAGACAGAATTGTCTTCCTTATAACTGGTTTCCATGTTCTTTTATATCCTTTTTCTCCCAAACATTCTTAAGTAAGGTGGTCATTAACTGCTAGGTGTTTGAGTTCCTTCCAAACTTTTCCTTGAGATTGAGCTCCAGTTTCTAAGCATTGTGATCTGAGAACATGCAGCGAATAATCTCAGTCTTTTGTTGTCAGTTTAGTCCTGATTTGTGTCCCATTATGTGCTCTATTCTTGAGAAGGTTACATGTACACTTGAGAAAAATTAGTATTCTGTTGTTATAGCGTGGAATATTCTGTATATATCTCAGGTCCATCTGGTTCAAAGTGTCATTCAATGCTATAGTTTATTTATTTTCTGCTTGGATTATCTGTCTATTTCTGAGAGATGCATGTTAAGATCTCCTACGATTTATGTATTCATATCAGTATGACTCTTTATCTTGACTAACAGTTTTCTTATGTAATTGGCTACTCCCATATTGGGGGCATAGATATTTAAAATTGTTAGATCATCTAGGTGGATAGTCCCTTTACAAATTATGTAGTGTCCTTCTGTAATTCTGACTACAGTCTTTTGTTTAAAATCTAATTTATCTGAGATGAGAATTGTTACTCCGGCCTTCTTTTGAGGCCCATTGTAATGAAAGATGCTTCTCCATCCCTTCACTTTCAGTCTGGGTGTATATTTAGGTTCAAAATGGTCTCTCGTAGACATCATATGAATGGGTCCTGTCGTTTTATCCAATCTGCAACCCTGTGTCAATTTATGGGCACATTTAGGCCATTCACATTGAGAGTGATTATTGATAGATACGTATTTATTGACATCGGTTACCTTTGAAGTCTTTCTTTCTGTGTCTCTATATTTCTGTTCAATGCTATTCTTAGGATTTTTCCTCTTTCATAGAACCCCCCTTAATATTTCCTGCAGTGTCGCCTTGGTGGTTGCATTGTCTTCTAAGCCTTGCCAGTCTTGGAAAATCTTTATGTCTCCATCCATTTTGAATGTCAGTCTTGCTGGATAACGTATTCTTGGCTGCATGTTCATTACATTTAGTGTCCTGAATATATATTGTCAGCTCTTTCTGGCTTGCCAGGTCTCTGTGGACTGGTATGACAAAATCCTTATGGGCTATCCTCTGTACGTAAGGAGCCTCTATATCCTAGCGGCTTTCAAGAGATTGTATCTACATTTATGATTTTTCCATTTTACTATCAGGTGCCTTGATGTTTTTTTGGAATCTATAATCTTGGGGGGGAGACTCTTCTGCCTCCAGTACATGAATGCTGGTTCCAATCATGAGGTTGGGAAAATTTTCTTGAAGAACTTTTTCCACTACATCTTCTAGACTTCTGTCTTTATCCTCCCCTCAGAGATTCCCATAATTCTGATGTTGGAATGTTTCATGGCATCATTTAATTCACTGATTCTGTTTTTGTGTCCTCTAAGCTGTTTGTGCCAGGATTCCACCGATCCTTTCTCTCTGTCTGTTTGTCTGCCGGATCACTAATTCTATCTTCTGTCTCAGTTACCCTAACTTTTAGAGAATTTAGATTAGATTGGTACTCATTGGGGGCATGGTGAACCTCATCCCTGGTGGCTTTCAGTTCTGCTCTAACATTGTGCCCATCATCCCTGTTGGCATTCAGGTCTGCCCGATTCAATTATGTTTGGCCATCCATGGCTTTCTGAAACCTGGCTATTGCCTGGATAATTGTGAGCCTGAATTCTCTGTCCAACATATTGTTTATGTTGATAGCCATTAGCTCTGGTGCAGAAGGTCCATCCTCTGTATTTTTCTTCTGTTGGGAATTCCTCCTCCAAGTCATTTTGGTGAGAGACGACATACAGATATATCTGGATATTGACCATTGTGCAGTCAAGGTGCAGGCTGGAACACTTCTGAAAAATCAAAATTCCCCATTCAAATGAGAAAAAAAAGAAAAAAAAAGAAAAAGTAAGAGAGAGAGACATGAAAGAAAGGGAAGATAAAAGAGAAGGTTTAACCCACATGGGCCCCAAGGATAGATTTATGAAGTATAGAAACAAAAACAGACAAACAAAAAGATTGATAGTATCTATATTTTTATCTTGTCATATATATATATATATATATATATATATATATATA
>NW_026739827.1:35667-52575 GCF_022355385.1 Mustela nigripes | reverse complement strand
GAGAATGTTCAAGTCCCCAGGTGACGGGCAGGACACCATGGGCCGCCCGTCCTTCTGGAGCATGAGGGGCAAAGCAAAACAGCTGCTTGGTCCTGAGAAGCCCCCACATCCCAAGATTCCAAGGGACAATTTAGAGCAGAAATGCCTCTAGCTCTTCTGGGGTCTCCCCTTTCTGCACAGCGAGTCCCTGGTGGCCACTATCAGGGTGACCGATCCCCCAATGGAGTTCCCGTCTGTCATATTCAATGAGCTCTCTCATGCCTTGCCACTCCAGATTCAGGGCAACATGGCTCCATGCCTCTCCCTGACCCAAGACTTAAATGACCCTTTGGCACAGCCCCAACCCTTGACCCTGAGATTGTCCCATACCCTGCCCCTTCCTCCATCTCAGCCCCAACCCCTCCCTCTGACTCAGCCCCAACCCCTCCCTCTGGATCAGTCCCAGCTCCCACCTCTAACTGAGCCCCAGATGCAGGTAGGCCTTACACCCTCTGTCCCAGTTGGAAGCTCCTCTCTTCCACCCGAGATGTGGAAGTATGAGGTGTCTTGCCCTATAGCCCAGAAGACACTGTCTTACATGCCAACTACTTTTCAAAACCTGGAATGTTGAAAAGATCTCAGCAAGTCTTTACCCAAGGTCCTCCTGGCCTTCTGCAGGGTGAGGGCCATGGGTCAGTCTCTATCCTTCCTGGAGAATTGATCGACTCTGAGCTCTGGGAGCAACCGGATTGACACCTTTGGAAGAGGCTCATGAAGCAAGGAAGGGGCCCATCCTGCAGGATCCAGCTATCCCTAGAGATACAGCCTCACCAAGAGTTCCAGAAGGTGCCCCAGGCGCACAGCTGGCACAGTCCCAAGGCTGAGTCTGAGTCTACAAGCTGCCAGGCCACACAGAAGACTGGGTCCAGGTACTCAGGAAGGACCGTACCAGGAAAAAGAGTGGGCATGGATTCAAGGTCCAGTGCAGGGAGGATCCGGAAAGATCTACACAAGGGCTCAGCAAGCTCTCCAGAGAAGGCTCCAGGAAGAAATCTTGAGTCAGACACAGATATGAAGCCCTCCACAAGCAGTACAGATGAGAAGCACCTAGAGAAGGACCTGAGAGCCCATTTCAGAAAGTTGGGGCAGTTCAGAGAGGGTCAGATGCCTTTGGATGTTCATCTTTCCAGGCTTGCTGGCCACCATGCCTCGGACCTTCCCGGAAAGCCAAGCCCTCATGGGAAACCTGGAAAGCCAGCGCTTTCCAAGTGCTGGGAGCCCTCCCACGACTTCTCCATCCTCAGTCCATATGCTCAGCGGATGCTAGAAGCACATATCAAAAGGCTCAGGGTGAAGCACCGTTGGGGCCTCCCCCTCAAGGTTCTCAACACTATAAACCTCTTCAAGTTGAAGAAGGGCTTCCTCCTCTTCCAGTCCTTCCCTTCCCGCTCAGCCACCTGCATATCCAAGGCTGGCTTAGGCACCAAGTTCGTGGGAAATCCTTCTCAGTCCTATCAAGGAGAGGTGATGAAAGAGTCTTATCCCACCTGGGGGGGTCCCCTTGGTGCTCCCCAGCTTACATGTGAGGAAATCCAGCAGGCTCTGGAAGGGAACTCACCTGGGGGTGGCCCTCTAGCTGGACAGGGGCCCAGGCCACCTTCTCGGACCTTCACATACAGCTTTGTGGGCAGAATCTGGCACAATGAGACTGCCTCTAAAACACTTATGAACAGCAACTTGGAGTCAAGTCCAAGTCCAGCAATGGCCACAAAGGAGCTAAGGAGGGTGAATGGGGGTCTGGCCTCATGGGACATGACCATGCCAGACCTCAACTTAGAGCCCCAGAATCTGAGTGCCAAAGAGCCTGGGGAGGTGGGGGAGTTCAAGGATGCCCCTGCCTGGGGAGTCACCTTAGAATCCTGTGTGCTGGCCAACAACCAAGGCCTCCGTGGCAAGCTGAGAAGTTCAGGGTCTTCAGGGAAAAGTGACAGTCCCTTGCAATGTACAAAGTTGGTCACCTGAGACCTCGAAGAGCTACACCTTGAGGCACGGCGCAGGGGATCGGAGTCCCAGAAGTTGGAGTCAGGGAACCGGCCTCGTGAAGCCACCCCCGCCGTGCTCCTTCAAGACTGTGAAACTGGGGTCCTTCTTCAAGACTGTGTGATGGAGAGTCTCCTTCAAGAGTGTCAGTCCAACATGTTCCTCGCTGCTGACATTTTGGCTTCTCAGGGATCTCTGTCTAGCTTCCAGAGCAGGTCCAGTGAAGACACATTTACTTCCGAGGTGCTGCATGGCAAAAGATCCCGTGACCAGAGCCCCCACAGGCAGCTAGGACCCCTGGGACTGCAGCACCAGTGTAAGAGCCTGAGCAGGGCATGTGTCCCCTGTGAGAGGAGAGCGAGCTCCAGGAGGTCCCCCTCGAGAGAGCCTGCCAAAGAGTCGTCAGAAATGAAGCTCCTCTAGATCACTGAAGTGAGACGTCCAGTCCAGGGCAAGGAGTCAGGATAGGCCTCGGGAAGCAAGGCCTGTGAGATTTTGCTGAAGAAGGAGAAGGCGCCTCTGGAAAACTATTCAGGAGAAGGATGACGCACTTGCTCCAGTGGTTCTTTCCCAGTAGAGGCAGAGGACTGGAAGATTCCCTTCAAAAGGGCAAGGCTTCATCATCCCCGGCGGGTCAGCCATGGACAGCACTTCTGCAGAGGCTCAGGTGGTCGTGAGGGCTGTTGGGCGTATCGTAGAGGAGAAAATGTTGCCTTACCAGGGACTCAGGGTCCTGGAGGTCGGCTGGTGCAAAAAGGATCTCCAGGCTTCGGCAGACCCCGATGTCTGCTACCACAGGGTTCTCTCCTACCAAGAGCAGAGGAGAGTCATGAGGGAGACAGCAAGTCCACAGGGCACCCCCAGGGGCCACAACTATACCAACAAGACTGAGTGGATCGGGTGGCCCTTCCCCACCAGGGTGCCAGAGTGCCCGAGCAGACCCTGCCAGAATGAGGTCCCTGGTGCCGGGTCCTTCAGGCCCTACCCGGCAGGCCCATTGACCCAGGCAGTTCACCTGGCCAACCAGTGTGTGCTTCTCATGCCTTTCCCAGCAGGATAACTTTCTTCCAAGAAAAAACACAAACGGTGCAGATAAAAACTTTTTTTCCTCACATTAGTACATCATCTATGGGCTAATGGCTTCTTCATACCACAGTTACTTAGCTTCCCCAAAATAATTTTATTTTTTTTTCCCTCATGAGTGGCACTGGCCTCTGTGTGTGGCACTGGCCTCTGTGTGTGCCCTGCTGCATTGGGAGGGAAGGATCAGGGTCTGCTCTCCCTGAGGACGTGTTTTGGCTTCCAGAATGAATGGGGCCTTGGAGGATGGTTTATCTCGGGGGTCCACCCCTGCTCCCTTCCTCCCTCTCCTTCAGTTTCCATGAAAAGGTGAACAAGACCCAGACCAGGACCTCGCTCTACACATCCTTTCCTGCTTTCCCTCCACCTGGAGCTTGTGTGGCTTTAGGGAGGGTTTGCCAAGGCAGAAATCCTACGTAGGCTTTAGGAAGATGGAATCCTAGGTCAGAGTGGGGCCCGCAGTTGGGAGACACAAGGCTGGCCTTGAGGGCAGAGGTGAGAAATCCTGCCCCACCCCCCAGTCTCCTGCAGCGAGTAGAGGAGGGCCACCCCAGGAGCCTTCTCACCCCAGGGAGTCCCATCTTAGCTCCCTCAGCTCCCTCAGCCTCTGTTCTCACACAGAGTTGCAAGGCACAAACTTGAACCTGGTGTTGAGGGTGTGTGGGGCCTGCCACAGAAATCCCCAGGGACCCACATTCCCAGACCTAGGGCACTGAAGGGGCCTGACCACCAGCACCCTCTTCCCCTCTTGGGGGATTGAGGGAGTGTGGTTGTGGGCAGGGGTCCCTATACTTAGGGTGGGATGCCAGGAAGGAGGTCAAGTGACAGAGTGTGCCCATGCCTGATATGAGGACTGAAGACCCTTGGTGTCCCACTGCCACCTATGGGCCCAGAGGGGAGAAGTTAGAGGTCCTACGGCTGTCCCCGCAGGGTCTACGCCCCACTGCAGCTGCCAATTCCAGGGGTGGGGGGGGTGGGGGAGTGGTATGGGGGTTGTACAGAAGCCACGTAAGCTACCACACAAACTGCCAGGTGCCCAGAGGCAGCAAGGCCTTCAGGCAGAGAAGTTAATTTCTGCATAATCTGATAAGCTTGTAGGACTGGGGGCTCCAGACGGACTTGTGGTCTGTGACCTTTATGATGTACACGTGTGGCCCAAGGATGGCTCCCAGGGGACTGGTGTGTACTCAGGCCAAGGGAGTGGCCTGGCTCCTGGTCTTGGTTACCCTAGAGCCCGGAGGGGCAGGAGGCCCTCAGATGGGGCTTCTCCCATCCCTGGCTGGAAGGGATGTGTCCAGAAGGAGGGTGGAGTCTAGGAGAGCCCCGCAACCCCCGCGTGTCCGCTCCCTACCCAACATTGTCCTCCAGGGTCCCCCACACACCGCTCTGATGGAGACCCATACAGAGATCCAACACAGAGACAGTGCACAGAGAACTCTAACAGAGACCTCTGACAGATACCCACACAGAGACTCCATAGAGACCCCTCAGCACGACCCTACATGAGATCTCTTCCAGAGACTCACAGGGGCAGGGGCTAAATTTCTGCTTATCATGATACCATTACTTATGATCATGCACGTTGTAGACAGCAAAGCCTTCTCAGAAACACCCAGAGACCAAGCCCATCCCATACTAAGAGATACCTGGCAGCTGTTGCTGTTGGGCTGTGACAAACACCATGGCAGGGGCCATGAAAGCCCCGGTGTGAACAGGGGAGTGGGGAGGGCGCCCTGAGGGCAGGCATCCAGCACACTGACTCCTATGATGGGAATCTTCCCTGGAAGCTTATGTGCACACCACTATGGACCACGCCTCCCCCCGTGACAGAGGACCACGCCTCCCCCCCTGACAGAGGAGTTTTGCTACACATCCTCGCAGTCCATTTCGGATGGTGTTTGGCCACTTATGTAATGAAAGACCATCGGTGTCCAAAATTTCGTGAAATTTACATTAACTGAAAATTTTGTTTTCTAGACTCTATCTATTGGGGGGGAGGGGCATGGGGAAGGAGTAAAAGAGGGAGGGAGAAACAAGCAGAAGGACAAGCAGGCCACTCCCTTGGCCTGAGTACCCACCAGTCCCCTGGGAGCCATCCTGGGACCACCAGTTCTCAGGAACTGAGATCATGACCTGAGTTGAAACCAAGAGTTGGTGCCTTACTTGACTGAGCCAGCTGGGTGCTCTCGAGATTTTTGAACTAACTTTTGAAGTACGCAAGAGAGGAGAAAATACATTCCAAAGTATTCACAAAATAGTAATGATGGTGATGTTCTGTGCTTGTGGAGGGTTTCCTCCACATGAGGCCCTGAGTCAGGACCTTGGCTTAGAGCACCTTGCTCACAACCCTAACTCCCTTCTTTAACCCCTCCCCCCTAACTGCTGCTCTAACCACTTCCCCTAACCCCTCCTCCAACGACTTCTCTAACCCCTCCTTTAGCCACGCCCCTAACCACTCCCACCTTCAAAGGTGCTTCTTGTCACCTCTCTTCTGGATTATTTCACAGACATTAGACAAAGCTTTAGAAGAAAGTTCTCCCTCATCTAAGAGAGTGGATCTTCCCACGTTTTATCACAAAACTTTCCTACAAACATTTCAGAAATGCCAATATAATACATAATATTTTCTACACATGAATAAAAGATTTATCTCATTCATGTAAATGCTAAGAAAGCAAGACAGCAGTGATCAGCTACAGAGAAGGATGATACACGTAAGCAACGTCGACTTTGCAATCATGGGGTAAACTATGATGTGGGGCTTGAAGCACACAGAGAACTAAAGAAAAGGGCCCACCTGTGTTGAGATCTGACTGTTTCCAGGACACTAAATGTGATTTTTTTTTTCCTTAAGCAGGATCTCAAGAAATTCATGCCATGACACTGTGTGTTAAGGTTAATCAGGCTGTTTTTTATGGAAAGAAAGAAAAACAGGTTGAGGTCTGGAAAGTTTCTTGGCCAAGGTGTCATCACGGAGAGGCCTGCCCCTGAGACCGAGGGTGGGAGGTTTCTGGAACAATGTCCCCCACACTAGGGCACTTGCTGGGAGGAATGCACTTACTGACAGGAGGTTTTATCTACACATGCTCCTTGCTTTTCCTACCAAATAGGACTGCTGAGTCACGGAAACACTAAGTAGGAATTCTCAGGGGAAACGCCAAGAAAGAGACATTGAGACTAGGGTGCTGAGTGACTGTCTTAGGTCAATCCTTCATCTGTCTCATGCCTCCAAACTACCCTTTGTCTCATGCCACAACTACCCATGTCAGCATGTGGAGGGTTCGGACAGATGGGCTTAGAAGCCATACAAACTCTGGCTAAAAGAAAGACCCCATGACAAGAGTTCACCAATGCCCAGGAGTTTAAAGGACAGCAGAGAGAGCCAAGATTCCACATCAGAAGAAGCCAGGGACATCTGGAGGAGAAAGGTACAGCTTAGTCCTGCTTTGCATGGAAAGAAAGGCAGAAAATTCTGGCACTCCTTCCCTTGAGCATTGAAAGACCATCCTTCCTTCATTCAAAACTTACAACCCCCCAAAAAACAAATGAACAAACAAATGTAACATGCAGAAAGGCTGAGCCAGTGGCAGTGGTTTCTACCCCAACTATTCTTGAGTCAGTATTATGGTCTTGCAACACCTCACTTTTATGTTTAACTGTCTCTGCTCTGAATACGTTTCAGAGAAAATTCTTAAGTGAGCATTCAAGTGAAGCCATAAAATGTTCTCTACTGTGATCAAGTGAGCAATTTAACGAATTATAATTATGATTCTAATGTAGGAAATACTCCATACCTCCCAAGCTAAGCTTGTTAGGGGTCAGACAGATTCATGAATGTGTGCAGTCTCTATCAGATTTCTATCCTGGGTTGTTTTACTTCTAAATGTTTATAGCTGCTTAGTGATTTAGAAAAAAAAATACTTTCACTACCTTTTTTCACTCTACAAACCCACTTCAAATATTGTGGAAATATTAAAAGATATAATTCTCTCATTCCATTCTCATGTCTCGAAGACTTTTAGTTTGTTTTTGAGAACGCTGTGCACTGAAAGTGATGTAAGTTTGCTTGGGTGTCCTGATACAAGGGTGGACACAGAGGAGCTGTTCTGATGCTTCTGTGGGGTCTCTGCCTGTCCCATCACTGGGCTTACTTGCCCTGCTCTGTGTCGCCAACAGTTTACCAGACTCCTGGGGGAGTAGTAACAGGGAAGATCAAGGGCCCAGAGAATGCTCAGCACTGCTTCCCTGGGCTCCGTGCCCCCACCCTCTTGCCAGGGCAGCACCCCACCTCAGCTCTGGGCCACCCACTCCCAGGACACAGTGGTGACTGCTACAAACTAGGGTTGTAAGAGCCTTCTGCCCACATGTGACATACATGTCATCTTACTGAGGCAGTGACGAACCAGGGAAGAAAACAGTATCTGTTAATTAGCTCTAAGGCAGAGTTTGACTCTCCTGCAGTGTCATGGACTTCCACTCTTTCCATGCAAAATTGAAGGGACAGTGATGCCCTGGCTAGGCCCCACCATGGAGGAGGGAAGGGGTACTTGTGATTTATAGACTGAGGGGAAAGCACAGGAATCCCATGGGCAATGATTTGTGGAACCAGGCCAGGTAGGAAGAAGTAAAGGAAGAAACAAAAACAGAACGATGCAGTGTCCTTTTCTTTCAGAGAGTAACAGATGCACAGAGTCTGAAAGGTGGCCAGGAGCTGGGATCCAGGGCCCTGTGGACACAACAGACCCCTGAGCCTCAGCAGAATGCACAAATCTCAATCCCACATCGCCATTAATGAACTGAAATGTCTCCTCTCTGTCAGTTTCAGGTGATGAAAGACTGTTTATATATTTTGGAACTGTCCAGGGCAGTACCAGAGTTTTGGTTCTCTTACCTGAGAAGGAAAGTAAGGTTGAAAATGAGAATACAGGGTGAAGACTGATTGTAAATTGTTAGCATTTCCTCTCTCCCTGATGACTCAACATTGCCAGGAAGAGGCTGTGAGCCCCCTCCTGGGCCCACCAGGGTGGTCAGGCTGGCTTCTGTCACAAGGTCCCCATCTCACCTTCCCCTGTCTGTAACCCAGAGACTCCAAACGTAACAGTGAAATCCCCTCAAGTCTTTGTGGCCATCCCAACCTGAAATACAGGGTGCTTCCCAGGGTTCTCAGTGGTCCAGGTCTGCAAATGCTGGATACGGCCACCTCCTGGGCCCGCATGCCATGTGGCCACCAGCAAGGAGTGCCTGTTGTGCCTCCTGCCCTAGAACCTGTGAGTAACAAGTCTGGTCATTTCTTAGCTTTCCTGTGCGTGACTTACAGCCATGCTGGAATGTTCCTTAAACATTAAACACAAAACACCTTAAACATTAAACACCCCACAAGAAGGACTAACCTCCACCACTCACAACACAGTGGTATTGGCAGAAAACAGAATCTTCATTACAAATACATGTGGTCTGGGAAAGCTAAGCGACTCACTAAACCAGACTTCTAGAAGGTGTCCTGCATCCTAGATGCATGATGAACTCAGAGAGCCCGTTTCCTGCACAGTGGATCACAACAGCTCATTTCCTCTCTGCCCCAAATCCTTGCTTCCCTGCTCATGACTGACCCTGCTCTCATGACCATCAGCCAGGGCTTGTGACTAGTCAATTCCGATTGTGTAAAATACACTAGAAGGAGGACCTTGCAAATGATTGAGACAGAAGAAGTCATACTTCTGCCACAGTCTCTTAAAACACCAAGAAACTTCTTAAAACTTGAATCAGAAGATGTCAGGATACCTGAAAATGCAGTAAATACGTTCCTTACAAGATTCCAATGACTGATGGGTGAGAAAACATACTGGACACCAAGTGCAAGAGGCCGGGGCCAGGCTCTCAGGGCTGTGGGCCAGCAACCAGCACCACAGATTGGGAGCCCCAGAGCCTGGGGTCCACAGCGAAATACAGTAGGTGCTCCCTGGAGGAGGAGGCAGTGGATGCGGGGTTTCCACAGCACAGAGTTTAGACCGAGGCCACCAGAGCAGGGATGACATGGGCAGGGCACACCTGCAGGGAAGAAACCAAGCTGGAAGGAGGACACAGGGTGCTGGGGGCAGGATGTTTAGGACATGGGCTGGCCAGGGGACGAACCTGCAAACCGGGTCAGGATGTCACACTGTGAGGGGTACTGAGTGTCTGAGCCAAAAGGGCGACGCAGTTCCCAGACAAGGAGAACCCAGGGAGGCTTCAGGGTGCAGACCGGCACCTGCTCCAGTGGGATGACCCAGCAGGGCCTGGTTGAGGGAGGGGAATGGGGCTGCTGTGAACCTGGGCTGGGAATCTATCTTTACAGACTGTATCTGAAATGGAGCTAACTAGTGATCAGGACTGAGTGAAATGGAGTGAGACCAGTTTTTGGAAAGTTGCAAGGTGGTGTGCCTCCTGGTGTCCAGCCTGGCTTTTGTCATTGTTGGGTTTCCCTTCTTTTCCAACTAGCTGCTGTGAAGTCAACATCTGGCAGAGCTCCCGTGACTAGCTGGGCATGGGTGGGGGCCACGTGAAGCAGGGTCCCCATCTTCTCATGTGGATGCAGCTCACCCAGGGATCCCAGGGAGTGGGCCTGTGCCCTGAGAGACCTACGTGGATCCCGAGTCCTTGACCCTCCACAGGCTGAGGTCAGAGAGAGGACTATCCTCTGGAGGAGGTGCCCTGGAGAGGGCCCTGAGAGGGGGCCTGTGGACCTGTCCCTTCTTTGCCAGTGGCCTCCCTGCTGCACTTGTTGGGGTCCCTGGGCTCCACAGAAGTGGTAATATAGTGAGTCCCCAAGATGGCACTGTTTCCCCCCACCCTGGGTGACGGTCACATCCAGCTGGCCCTCAGAAAACATCTCATAGGAAATGGGAAGTGTGGATGCCTGAAAATGGGCTGGAGGGAAGGGCAGAGGGGCGTTGCAGAGCCAGTGATAGAAGTACACAGGACATCGCTGTGGGTCAGCAGGGACATGGAAGGAGCCTGTCTGAGTGCTGCGTCCCAGGTGGGGTTCCAGCTCTCCGTCAGTGTCACACACTGTCCACAAACCTCCCCTGAGGAGGGAAGGCTGCTCTGGTTGCCAGTGTGTTATTACAGTAACTATCATGGCCTGAGCACCAGTGCGATGATCCCTGGTACCCAGGAGCCTTGGCAGTGCCCTTTCATGCTATGAGTGTCCAGACACATGGTGTTTCTAGCAGCATCTGGAGAGATGGATACCAGCCCTCAGTGCAGGAGGCACATCTATGTGCAAGGAGGAGCCTCTCCACTCACACATGGTCAATCGTTTTAAAGGTCCTCTTAGGCATCACACATATCAGTCTGACAGGGTAAAGTCTTCTTCTTCCAGCAGTGACGGGAACCCACTCACACTGTGTTTTCATTTTAAAAATATGGAAACTGGGAGACGAAAATAACAACACGAACATGTATGCACCAGCACATTTTGAAATAGACTGGATACTTTAAAAAACTTACTTAAAAATTCAGGAGAGTGATGTCAGTAAGATGACACACAAGAAAACTCCAAGCCTGTTCCCTCCACAGTAACACCAAAAACAACTAGACACTGACCAAAATAACCTTTGGGAACGATGGGAATGGCCACAGAGTCACAGCAACCAAGTGAGTGCTTGGTCAAGAAGGAGCCACATGTGGCAGGGCAGGAAATTCCGTGACCGTGCTGGGCAGAACAACTTGAGCACAGTAGTCACTATAAGCTAGTCCCCTTTGCAAACCAGAGAGAGCAAAGTGGACTAATCGGAGACCCTTTGATTTCTTACCTGTCTAGGGGATACCTGAGGGACTGGTCTTGGGACACCCAACACAGAGTTCAGACAACCAAAAGTGGCTCATGGCTCAGAAGGGGGGAAAACACTGGAAGCAGCAGGTACAACTTGTGAAAACCGTCCTAAAGGTCATTACAGACACAGACATCTGGGGCAAGTGATTATAGATTGAGAAATACAATAGAACAGCTAACATCCCTAAAATGAGCAAGGGTGTGAGCCTTACAGAGGAAGACATTAAAAGCAGCCATACCAATGGGAGACCTGGGAAGAGAGTATGTGCACAGATGTAGGGATAACACAGGTATGAGAAAAGTGATAAGCAAGGGTCTCCCCTGCATGAAGCCAGCATGCAAATCCTGGGAGAGGGGGCTGTTTTTTAAAATATCCAGTTTTCAACAAGAGATCACAAGCTATACAAAGAAGTAAAATATGCCTTATTCAAAGGAACAAAATACATCTCCAGAAAACATCCCAAAAGAAACATTGGCTTTGGACTTACTAGAGAATGGCTTTAAAACAATTGCTTTAAATGTGCTCTAAAGTCTAAAAGAAAAGTGGACAAAATAAATAAAGTAAATCAAGAAAATATATGAGCAAAATGAGAATATTTACAAATAATTTGGAATTATTAGAAACAATCAAATGGAGGGGTACCTGGGTGGCTCAGTGGGTTAAAGCCTCTGCCTTCAGCTTGGGTCATGATCCCAGGGTCCTGAGATGGAGCCATGCATCCAGCTCTTTGCTCAGCAGGGAGCCTGCTACCCTCCTCCCCATTTCTGCCTGCCTCTCTGCCTACCTGTGATCTTGGTCTGTCAAATAAATAAGTAAAATCCTTAAAAAAAAAAAAAAGGAAACAAATGGAAATTTTGGAGATGAAAAATACAATACTGAATTGAAAAAAAATCATTTGAGGGGTTAAATAGCAGAGGCAAACAGAAAGAAAGGCTCAGCAAACTTGAATACAGGTCCCTTGAAACTATTGAGACCGAAGTGTAAAAGAAAAAAGGGACAGTGAACAAAGCCTGAGAGACTTATGATGTGAGAACATCAAGCTGACCAATATAGAAATTATGGGACATGCAGGGGAGAAATGACCGAGAAAAAGGCGGAGAAGTAATGGCCATGCATTTCACAAGTCTGAGGAAAGTCGAGGATATAGCAATACAAGCTTAACAAATGCCAAGTAGGATAAACACAAACAGACCCACACCAAAAGAAGAGTGGCTCATCATATACAGGGCAGCCTCTGTAAAACTATCAGTGGGTTCCTCAGGCAAAAAGATAGGTCAGGGAGAATTCAACATTAGGCAAATGTCCTGAAAAAATGAGTGATAAAGAAAGACATTCCCAGATCAACAACAGAAACTGAAAATGTCCATAACCACTAGACCTGCCATAGAAGAAATGCTAAAGAAAGTCTATCAAGTTGGAATTACGGATGCTAGATGGCAACTCAAAACCATATGAAAATATCAGAAAATCAATAGACAGAATAACTTGTCTCTCCGAGACAAGTACATGGACAAATACAAAAACTAGCCAAGTATTATTATACTTTTGGATTGTTACTCCTTTCCACTCTTATTGAGAAATTACTGACATCCATTATAACTCCACTTTTTATTCTTCTACAAGATTAGCAACAAATAGCCATAAGTATATATTTAAGTATATATAATACTTATAAATCTATGTTACTAAGTACAAAATATATAAAGATATAATATGTAAATAAGGTAAAGTATGTGTGAATAAATAAACAAATAAATAAGATGTGGGTAGAAGAGCTAAAAGAAAGGTTTTTGTATGCAATAAAGTTAAATATCAGGTAAAAACAGGTTATTATAACTTTAAGATATTATATGTAATCCCCATAGAAATCACAAAGAAAATATTCATAGAATTTACAGAAAAGAAAATGAAAGTTAAATCAAAATGAGTAAAAAATTAAATTCAAAAGAATACAATAAAGGAGGAACAAGACTGTTAAGACATAAAGACAACAAATAACAAAAGGCCAATAGTAGGCCATTCTACCAGTAACCACTTTAAATGTAAGTGAATTAAGTTCCCCAATCAAAAGGCCTGTATTGGCGGAATTATACCAAGAAACTAAAACAAAAAAACCCAGGATCCAACTTTATTCTCTCTATAACATTCTCATTTTAGATGTGTCCTTACATCTAAATAGATTGGGAAGTAAAAAGGGTAGAACAAGATATTCCATGCAATTAGTAACCAAAAGACCAGGGTTGGGTATACTAATATCAGATAAAACAGACTAAGGCAAGAAGTGTTTCAAGCAATGAAGAAGAACATTATACAATGATAAGAGGTCAATTCACCAAGAGGATGTAAGAATTATAAATAAATGTGCAACCAACATCAGAGCACCTATATATCAAACTGACAAAACTGAAGGGAGAGATAGATTGATCTAGAATAAAAGAAGGAGACTTCAATACCACATTTTCAATAACAAACAGAATAATCAGACAGAAGATCAGTAAAAATTAGGGGACCTCAACAAGACTATAAGCCAATTGGTCACAACAGAGATTTACAAAATACTTCATCCAACGAGAGTAGAATACACATCTTTTCTCGAAAAGACATGGAACATTTTCCAGTATAGACCAGATGTTAGCCCATAAAACAAGTCTTAAAAAATTTAGAAAGGTGGGGATCATGAAAAATATCTTTTCTGATCAAAATGAAATGAAACCAGAAAGGTTTCAGAAAGAAAACTGGAAAATCTACAAATATGTGGAAATTGAACATTACCTTAAAAAACAAATAAGTCAAGGAATAAATCACAAAGGAAATGTGAAAATTTATTGAGACAAATGGGAATGAAAACACAACCTAGCAAAACTTATGGGATGTAGCAAAAGAAGTGCTAACAGGGAAATTTATAACTATCAATGCTTACATTGAAAAAGAAGCAACCTAACTTTACACCGTAAGGAACTAGGAAAAAAAGAACAAATGAAATCAAAAGCTAGAAGAAGGGGAAAAAATAATAAAAATTAGCAAAATAGCAAATAAAATAAGATAAACAAAACAAGATAAGCAAAATAGAAAACAGAAACAGAGAAAATCCACAAAATCAAGAGTTGAGTCTTCAAAAATCAAAAACTGACAAGCCCTTAGTGACACTGACTAATTAAAAAAACAGAGAATACTCAAACAGCTAAAGGCAACAATGAAAGTTGGTCATTACGACAGATTTTATAGATAGGGAAGGGTTATAAGAGAATACTGTGAACACTGTATAGTAACAAATTGAATAACTGAGATGAAATGGATTAATTCCTAGAAATATGAAATTTCACCAAGACTAACCCCAAAAGAAATAGGAAATATGAACAGATCCATAACAAGTAAGGCTACTGAATCAGTCATCAGGTCTCCTTACAAAGAAAAATACCTGACTTGATGGCTTCACTGGTGATTTCTACCAAATATTTAAAGAAGAGCCAACACCAATGCTCTTAAACATTTCCAGAAATATGAAGAGGAGAACTCCCTGACTCATTCAATGAGGCCAGCATTACTCCATAATCCAGAGATACTACAAGAAAATAAAACTACTGGCCAACATCCCTGATTAAAATCAGTACAAGAATTGTCAACAAAATACTAGCAAACTGAATTTGGTAGCATATGAAAAGGATTATGCACCATTACCAAGTGCGATTAATTCCTGGAATGCAAGAATGAGTCAATACACAAGAAACATTCAGTGTCATAGGTCACATTACAAAAGGAAGGGTAAGTCACATGATCATCTCAACTGATGCAGAAAAAGCACTTGACAACATTCAGCACGTTTTCATGCTAAAAGCACTCAACAGACTACGAATAGAAGAAACTATGTCAACATAATAAGAGGTATATGAAAAACACACAGTGAGTATCATACCCCACAGGGAAAGGTTACAAGCTTTTCCACTAAGATCAGGAACAATTCAGGGATGCCAGATTTTGTCACTTCTTCTAAACCTAATACTGAAAGTACAAGCCAGAACCATTAGGCATGAAAGGGAATCCAAATTGGAAAGAAATAAGTAAAATTATCTGTTTGCAGATGGCATGATCTTATATGTAGAAAACCCTGAAGATTCCAGGAAAACAACACTTTTAGAATTAATCAGTGACAGTTGACCAAAATCAACATACAGAAATCTGTTGCAATTCAATACCCCAGCAATGAATAATTTAAAAAGGAAACTAAGAAAACAATTTCATGTGTAACAACATCATAAAGAATAAAATACATTGGAATAATCTTAACCAAGAGGTAGCAGAGTTGTGCACTGGAAACTATGAAATGCTGCTGAAAGAAATGAAAGAATACACTTATAACTGGAAGGCTATACCATGTTCATGTTTTGGAAACCTTGATATTTTTAAGATGTTAATGTTTTGCAAAGCAATCTACAAATAATTTTCAACATGGTTGCCAGGATTACTCAACAGGGAGAGGACTATTTTCCAACAAACGAGGCTAGGACAATTGGATAACAGTATGCAAAGGAATAAAAATGGACCTTCACCTTATACCACATACAAAAATTAACTCAAAATGAATCAAAGTTCTCAGCATAAGACCTACGGCTATAAAAACTCTTAGGGAAGAAAAACAGGACAAAGCTTTATCACATTAAATTTGATGATGATTTCTTGGATAGGACACAGACAACATAAGATAAAATAGATAAATTCAAATACATCAACATTTAAAACTTTTGTGCTTCAAAGAATGCCATCAGCAGAGTAAAATGGCAACCCATGAATGAAAGAAAATACCTGCAAATTCTCTGATTAGGGGTTCATATGCGTAGTATATAAAGAACGTTGTACATCCCAGCAACCAAAAAATCAAACACCTTGATTTTAAAATGCACAAAGTACTTCAATAGACATTTATCCAAAGAAAACATAGAAATGCCCAATGAAGACATGAAAAGATGCTCAACATCAGAAGCCATCAGGGAAATGCAAATCAAAACTACAGTGAGACACCACTTCCCACCCTTTTGCTGTTTGGTTTTTTTTAAGATTTTATTTATTTATTTGACAGAGATCACAAGCAGACAGAGAGGCAGGCAGAGAGAGAGGAAGGGAAGCAGGGCCCCTGCTGAGCAGAGAGCCCGATGTGGAACTCGATCCCAGGACCCAGAGACCATGACCCGAGCCGAAGGCAGCGGCCCAACCCACTGAGCCACCCAGGCGTCCTCGCTGGTTTTTTTTTTTTTTTTTTAAATGGGAAATAAGATGTGTTGATGAGCACGAGTTGGAGCCACGATTCACTGGTGGTAATGTAACACAGCAAAGCAGACATTTCCTCAAAAACTTAAAAATAGAATTGCCACAGAATCCAGGAATTGCACTTGTTGGAATACACCCAAAAGAACTGAAAGCAAGGTCTCGAAGATATTTGTTCACCCAAATTCACAGCAATTTTATTCACTACAGCCAAAAGGTGGAAAAGTCCACGGATCCCCCAGGAGAGGAGATGAGCAAAACTGGCATATATATACTGTAAAACATTCTTCAGAATTCAACACACGCCCCAGCACTGATCGACCTAGAGAACATTATGCTACATTAGATCCGCCCATCACGGAAGGACCAAAATTGTATGACGTCACTTTAGATGAGGTGCCCGGATGAGTCAAATTCATGGAGACAGAAAGTGGAATGGTGGTTGCCAGGGTCTGGAGAAAGGGAGGGATGGGGAATTCATTTCTAGAGGGCAGTGAGGTTCAGTTCGGCAATATGGCAAGGATTCTGGAGAGACCACAATGTGAAAATGCTAATGCCATTGACCCATCTACTTAAAAATAGTTACAAAGTTAATTTCTATGTTATGTCTGTTTTACCACAATAAGAAATATTTAAACAAAAAGTGCGCTTCATTAACGTGAATGAGACCCAGCCTGATTTGTGATGCAGTGAGAAACCCAATTCCTGCACATACACTCCCTGGGGTGATGGGGAA
>NW_026739827.1:0-667 GCF_022355385.1 Mustela nigripes | reverse complement strand
AAAACTTGACCTGGACTCTTCAAAACATCGGGACCAGCAAGGACAGATTGATCTGCTCTCTCTTTGGAGAAGACAGCGACTACATACCATGTGGAATCGAGGGACACCAGGGGAAAAAGCAGTTAAATTCCAGTCAAGTCTTCAGCTTGGATGATAATAATATGTCAATATTAATTTCTTAGAATTGGTAAATGTACAATGATTATGTTAGGTAACATTATGGGGAAACTGGGTGAAGGCTCTATGGGAACTCTGTGCTCTTTGCAACTTTTCTGCCAAACTAAATAAAAAGTAAAATTCATTTCAAAATGAAAATTTTATATACCCCACAAACACTTTACAGATGACATAATAAACTAGAGGAAATAATTTTTCATAGTAATGTGGTGTGGAATGTATATTTATTACTGACAAATTTGACTACATAATAATCTTTCAATAAAAATAGCAGGGCAAAGAAACATACTCTAATTAAAACTAACAGTTAAAGAACAAAGTGGGGTTACTACAAGACCACACATAGAAAGAGATCTTGGATGCAAATTACACTGGACATGAGGCAAACCCTTTAAGTAGGGAGCAATACAATTGCTTATGCATATTGATGGCCACCACCGTGACCATGCACAGAACGGGATATCCCTCCTCCTTCATCCATCCCCTCTTG
>NW_026739826.1:0-5517 GCF_022355385.1 Mustela nigripes | reverse complement strand
AAACTATGGGAAGAACCAAGATGCCCTTCAACGGACGAATGGATAACGAAAATCCTGTTTTAAGTTTTCCCCATTACAGTTAATTTCCTCTGATCTCATTTGTGCTCCATACTATGGTGCGTAACAACGAAGTGTCTGGTTCCTTCAGTTCCTTGGTCTGTCTCCTCATCCTCGAGAGCTTCCGTCATGTCACCTCTCCAGGGTGCCTTCCCAGCTACAGTCAGAAACCTATGAAAATCCCACGCTGTGCTACATCAAGGAAACATAACAAGCCCTCGCTGGGGCCTTACAAGTGATATTTCTAGAAAGGACAAGCATTGAAATTTCTCTTTTTTTCAAAAGGCAGCTTTGAGATTCTATTCATGCTTTCCCTTCTCTCCACTCAAGAAAGAGTTCTCTGATTACACTGTAACCATGCACAACCATGAGTCCGTCACACGGCCACCAGCCTGTGAGAGCTCCTCAGGCACAGCGTTTCTCTTTGTGCTGTAAGCCATAGACATAAATGACCCTCCGGCATTAGAACCCGTGAATCCCCAAGCCCAGCCCCTGGCTTCTCCATCAGTGCTCTCACCCCCTTTCATCTGGTGGAAGAACCCTGACTGTGAATTTGAGTAGGTAATTGCAAAAAATAACACCAAGTCCATTTAAGAAATTTTCCAGGAAAATTTTGAAGTGTAAAATGTCTGGTGAAAACATGATTAAAGGTGGGGGGGGAGAAAAACCTGTAGGATTCAAATTGCTATAGGAACACTCAGAGCCCCTTAAATGAGCAGAGAGAGGGGATGATCTATGAAGTTTTTTCTCCGTGACTTACTGAATGACTACATTAGTAATGCTGATTCACAGTCTGCTCCTGTTCCTGCTGAATTTTGCATATTTGGCGGTGTTTTTCATAGGCTTTGAGCTAGGGCCCCTGGGTGTTCTCTGCTCTGGATCTCTGACTGTATTCGATGGGTCCCTGAGCACCAGTAGGGCTGTTAGGTTTTTCCTGGGGCAGGACGGGGAGGGGCTTGCGGGGAGGGCTCTGAGGGTTCCTGGTAACATTATTTTGATTTTTTAACCTTGTTTAGGTGTTAGCCATTAAAAGTAGTAAGAATAAACCTCACATGACTGTTTCCAGCCCCTATAATTTGGAAATATGTCGACCGATCATGTCTGTACCCGATGCGTGTTCCAGACAAAGTTTTATGAGACTTGATGCTATAAATGAAGTTGGGTTAGGACAATATGAAGCCAGATTTTGGCCCCTGAACCATGGCCCTTTTACACTGTGGGAGGAGCTAGGTTTTGGGGGAAGGTAGAAGATAGGGAGGTCTTTCTCTTCTGTTTTAAACACCACCGTGGAGTGCTCATCCATTGTTTTTAAATCTCTTTTAAAAATCCCTTTAAATCTCTTTAAAAATCTCTTTAATAATACGGGTAATCAGTGGAACAGAAACAGGTCAGAATTTGCCAGCAGACATTAGTGTGTCGTGTTCCTGACAGGAATGGTTATATTAGCGACTCCAGCAGGTGCCTCGTTTGGGGCTGGGCACTGAATGAGATGCTGACACACGATCAGTCAATTTTGTCAAAAATACTGATTTCCTATCACTTTGCATGGTCATATGAACTGCTTATTCCCTTCATGTGTCTCTTATACATTTCTTTGATTACCAGAGGAAAAAATGCTAAGTCCAATGAAGAATAATATGTATATTAATATAAGGGTGTATATACACACACAGTAATAACTTAGCTTTCTCCTTACAGTAATGGAAAGACATAAATTAAGGGACAAAATGTTTTATTTATAACTTCGAATATTATAGCACAGAATTTTAAGAATTGGCCCCCTGACAATGTTGGCTGCATTCAGGGTAAGACGAATTCCAGTAAAGAGAGTCCCCATTCCTAACAGCTTAGCAGTGTCCATTATGCTGACTCCAACATCAAAGAGACCTGATAGCTAGCTACAAACACTAAAACCCTAAATCAGATAAAAGAGGTTTCCGACTTTCACATTATGTTTAACTGCTCCAACCTAGTCACAGACCCTGTCTCCCTCCCAACCCCGTTTCTGCCCAGAGGACACCACCTGGACCTCGGTACAGCACAATGCCTCCCAGCTGGCCAAGGTCAAAAGTTTGAATGGAGAAAGCCCCCAGCCCGTGTTTTTCAAGTACACGGCCAGCCCGGACCAGCTCCAAGCTATCATGGATGGTGCGGACGACTGCCGACAGGAGCTGGTCCTGCACTGCAAGAAGTCGAGGCTTTCAGCTGGCCGTGGTGAGTAGTGGGAGTCCCTCACCATCGCGGGCTGCTGTGCCTGCCGGTGGCATGGGCCTGACCCAGGTGCCCATGTCGCCATCAGGACATTACAGTGATGCTTTTCCTTGGAGCGAAGAGCGAGGTCCGTATGTATGGCTCCTCGCTCAAAGTGGAGAACAAGCTGGGAAATCTCTTCCCGACTCAAGTGGGTGACAGATCAATGAAAGCCCCTCACAAGGCCATGGGATGCCGGGTGCTCAGCCACCACGAAGGGCGGCCACGTCTCTGAAATGTTCAGTCTTAGACAGATGGGGGACAGCATGCAGGCTTAGTTATCTGGAGATTCTTCATCACGGGCTGAGTGTGATTAGTCTCTCGGTCGTTATTAATAGGGAGCCTTGTCGGTGTCACGCAGCTCCTCTCACACAGCACACCAGCTAGCAGCTTATTCTTCATAGCGCTTCTGTTCTTGAAAATTCTACTTTTGGTTTTGTATTTTCTTCCTTTGAAATACCTCATTTTGTCAGAATGGTAGTCAGGGTCCTCTGAGCTCAGGGTCCGAGCCTGCCGTTCAGCAGCCCAGGGGTTCATCTCCTCAAGACTTTTGCGCTCAGACACTGACCTCGCCAGGACCGAACTGCACAAGGTCGATGAAACACATGAAGCAAATGCTGTTCATTGGCCTCGCTCCAGCGTGTGGAATGCGTAGTTAGTGCTGGGGGCTTAGTGCTTGTTGTGACTGGGTTCCTGCCAAACAGATGAGCGAGCTAAACCGGCTTGCTCCCAGGGGCAGAGAAAGCAGCCTCCTGGGGAGGAACTCAGGGCAGGTTGGGCTGCTGGAGAAGGGAAAGCGGCAAAGGCAGAGTGGCGTAGATGCCAGCCGCTAGCAGGGTAGGAAAGCAAAACCCCCTTGAATCTGGGAGCAAACTTGTGCATGTGGCACGTGGTCTGTGCCACAGCCCGGACATGTGGCCCGGGTCAGTAGAGAATCTCCCGCATGGAGGGCGGGCCTCCCCCGACCTGATTCGCAAGAGATTCCTCAGCTGTGCTCCCTCCCACAGCAGTAAATAACACAGCCACAGCCTCGACCAAACCGAGGCTTTAACTGGGGTTGGGGTGGAGATGGAATGAAGGCCTTCGTAACTACAAAGGCTGCACTTCCGTGGGCTGCTGCTGGAGAACTCGTACAAACCTCGTTTAGACGGATGCAGTCCAGCCCGTAATCCCAGCAGCCCTTCATTACGGTGCAGGTAAGGCCTAAACACTGTTGCCTGACACTTAAAAGGGTCGCACTGCTTTGCCGTGTGCCATCCAGGACTCTCATGGGTGCAAGGAGCCTTCCCGGGAGCCCTCAGTGGAATGTCACCATGGAAAACCACCTTAGGCAGCTGCCGCGTGTGGAGCAGCAAGTTTAAGAGTGTCATGGAGCAGACTGGGAACAGGAATGTCAGTCAGAATCGAGTTTTCCCCCCAAGAACTCCTGTGTTCAAATCCTCAGTTGTTATCAGGTCCCCGGGGTTTATTGTGAGAGGAGACTGGGAACAGGAATGTCAGTCAGAATCGAGTTTTCCCCCCAAGAACTCCTGTGTTCAAATCCTCAGTTGTTATCAGGTCCCCGGGGTTTATTGTGAGAGGAGAGAAGGCGGAGCTGGGGCCTCAGTGTCGCAGGCCCTGGCTCCTGTGGTTTTCCTGGAGGGTTGCTGGGGAGCAATGGGCCTCAGCTCTTGTTAGGGTCCCGCGTCCTTTGCCTGCAGCGGCTGGTAGGTCTCTATCCTGCAGGTTTCAGGGGCTGCGGTTCTGGGGGCCTAAGAGGGAGCTTAAGGATGGCAAGTGCTGATTCCAGGAGACCGTTCAGTCTCCATGCTGTGAGCATTAAGGTCCCTGAGGATTGTGCTTGTGGCTGGAGCAGAGGACAGCCAGCCAGGGGCTCAGATGCTAGAGGTGTGGGGAGCCCTGTTCCCTTCCCTTCAGCCTCTTCTTCCTCTTCACCTTGTTCTTAATGATCCTTCTGCAAATTCTCTGGATTGCTCAAGAAACCTTGAATGGAGCCAAATGCATTCTGCACCTTCAACAACACTTGCTGGCTCTTACTTGATAGAGTAAATGAGAGATTTGGATATAAACAAATGTGCATCTGTGGGCAATTATTTCTTTGTTCCTCCATCTATGAAAAGGATGTGGAATAATCCCATGTTTAAAATGGTGTTTTAAAAAATATCTGTTGAGTGGAAAAGATCTTCCACCCCCTACAGATAAGTTTCAACACACTGAGGGGGAAAAAACAAACGTTGCCGACATTGATTTCTTGGCACACATCTCACCCAGCGGTCCTGCGGTGGGCGGTAATGAGTGCAGCCCGTGTGCGTCCGCTGGGAGGCTGTGGGCAGCAGGTGAAGACTCATCAAACAGGGAGCCAGAAGGAGCAGTCGCGGCTGTAAGTTAGGGAGAAGGTGGGATGTGTTCCAGATTCCCGGTGGGGGCCGGGTGGACAACCTGAGGGTCTGAGAGAGGAAGCATGCCGAAAATGACAGGCATCTTCTTGGGCAGCTGATGGAGGTCACTTCCATTTCTCCTGCTCTGTTTATGAGGCACTTTTCCCCTCCCCCCTCCCAAGGGCCCTGCTTCCCTGTCACCCTCACCCTGCACGTCTGTCCTGGGGCCTCAGCAGAGGACACAGCCCAGCAGAGCTGAGGTGGCTTCTGGGCCTGTTGGAGCATTTGAGCATTGAACTAGACTGGCCTCAGTTGTCCAGAGCCCAGGACCCACCTCAGGCATGAGGGAGGCTTGTCAGGCCATGTCTATGGTTTCCAGATACAAAGCCAACCTGTCAGTACAAGAAGCTCGTTCCTCCAGCAGACTCTGAAGACATGACAGGGGAGTACCAGTGTTTTCATCCAATAGATAAGAAATACATATTTTTCTCATATTACATCTTTCAATGGCATTTTAGGCTCTCGAACAGCATTTGGATGCAGTGTACAAATTACTCTGGTTTTCGTTCACTCCTTTTTTTAAAATGACAGTTCTTTCAGTGTTGTGTCCAAATAAATGATGTCATTGGAGTCCTCAAGAGAAATGTGTAGATATCATGCCTGAATGAGTTAGGGACGACTTGCTCGTTTTCTAATAAAAGTAAAACATATAGTGAGAACGTACGTCTAGATGTGGAAATATGTCTTAAATCTTTGGAAATCCTCTTAGAAAGGACCCTGTTGTGGAGTTAACCTCTGCTCATCTGTGTTTTAGACAGAGGGGAGTAAAGGA